>NW_022437751.1:5680-26335 GCF_009761245.1 Sapajus apella
TCTTCTGTCAGTTTGCTGAGAATGATGGTTTCCAGTTTCATGGGATGTCCTTTATTTCTTTCTTTTGACCAAGTACTCTGGCCAGAACTTCCAGTACTGTGTTGAATTATAGTGGTGAATGTGAGCATCCTTGTCTTATTCTAGTTCTTAAGGGAAAGCCATTCAGCTTTTAGTCATTCATTATAATGTTATCTGTGGGTTTGTCTTATATGGCCATTATTAGGTTGAGGGATGGTCATTACATGCCTAGTTAGTTGAGGGTTTTTATCATGAAAGGATTTTGAATTTTACCAGTTTTTTTCTCCATCTATTAGATAATCATATGGTTTTATTCTTTATTCTGTTGATGTGATGTATCATGTTTATTGATTTGCACATGTCCAACCATCCTTGCATCCTTGGAATGATTATGTATTTTTTTAATGTGCTGTTGAATTTGGTTTGCTAGCATTTTGTTGAGGATTTTTTCATCTATGTTCAATAGGAATCTTGGCCTGTAGTTGTCTTTTTTGTTGTGTGATATGCTTTGGCTGTGCCCCACCCAAAACCTCACCTTGAATTGTAATCCCCAAGTGTCAAGGGCAGGTGGAGATAACTGGATCATGGGGACAGTTTCCTTCATACCATTCTTGTGATAGTGAGTGATTCTCATGAAATCTGATGGTTTTATAAGCATCTGGCATTACCCTCATTGCACCCAGTTCATTCTGCCACCCTGTGAAGAAGATGCCTGCTTCTCTTTTGCCTTCCACCATAATTGTAAATTTCCTGAGGCTTCCCCAGCAATGTGCAACTGTGAGTCAATTTAACCTCTTTCCTTTATAAGTTGCCCAGTCTTGGGTACTTCTTCATAGCAGTGTGAGAATAGACTAATACAGTAAATTGGAACCAGGAGTGGGATGCTGCTGTAAAGATACCCAGGAATGTGAAAACAACTTTTGAACTAAGAAACAGGAAGAGGTTGGAACAGTTTGGAGGGTCAGAAGAAAACAGGAAGATGTGGTAAAGTTTGGACCTTCCTAGAGACTTGTTGAATGGTTGTGTCTAAAATGTTGATAGTAATATAGAAAATGAAGTCCAGGTTGAGGTGGTCTCAGATGGAGATAAGGAACTTCTTGGGAACTGGAACAAAAGTGATTCCTGTTACACTTTAGCAACAACACTGGTGGCATTTTTGTCCCTGCCCTGGATATCTGTAGAACTTTGAACTTGAGAGAGATGATTTAGCGTAAAAGTTTGGAAATTTTGCAGCCTGATGATGCAGTAGAAAGGAAAAACCGATTTTCTCAGGAGAAATTCAAGCTGGCTGCAGGAATTTGCATAAGTAATGGGGAGATGAATGCTAATCAGGAAGACAATGGGGAAAATGTCTCTCGGACATGTCAGAGACTTTCATAGCAGCCCCTCCCATCACAGACCCAAAGGCCTAGGAGGGAAAAGTGGTTTCATGGGCCAGACCCAGGAACCCCCTGCTCTGTGCAGCCTCAGGACATGGTGCCCTGTGTCCCAGCTACTCCAGCTCCAATTATGGCTAAAAATACAGCTTGGCCCATTGCTTCAGAGGCTGTAAGCCCCAAGCCTTGGTGGCTTACAGGCGTGTTGAGCCTGTAAGTGCACAAAGTCAATAATTGAGGTTTGGGAACCTCTGCCTAGATTTCAGAGGATGTATGAAAACATCAGGATGTCCAGGCATCTGGACAGGATGTCTAGTTGAGCTGTGAGAAAAGGACCACCTTCCTCCAGACCCCAGAATGGTAGATCCACTGACAGTTTGCACCACACACCTGGAAAAGCCACAGACACTCAACATCAGCCTGTGAAAGCAGCCAGGAGAAGGGGATACCCTGCAAAGCCTCACAGGTGGAGGCGCCTAAGGTTGTGGGAGCCCATCAGCATGACCTGGATGTGAGACATAGAGTTAAAGGAGATCATTTTGGAGCTTTAAGGTTTAGTGACTGCCCTATTGGATTTCAGAATTGGATGTGAAGGCTTTAGCCCCTTTTTTTGGCCAATTTCTTCCATTTGGAATAGGTGTATTTAACCAATGCCTATTCCTCCATTTTATCTAGGAAGTATCTAACTTGCTTTTGATTTTACAGCCTCATAGGCAGAAGGCACTTGCCTTGTCTCAGATGAGACCCTGGACTTGGACTTTTGGGTTGATGCTGGCATTAGTTAAGAATTTGGGGGACTGTTGGAAAAGCATGAATGTGTTTTGAAATGTGAGGATATGAGATTTTGTAGGAGTCAGGGGCAGAATGATATGGCTTGGCTGTGTCACCATCCAAAACGTCATCTTGGATTGTAATCTCCATAATCCCCAAGTGTCAAGGGCAGGACCAGGCAGTTTCTACCATGTTGTTCTTGTAATAGTGGGTGAGTCTCAAAAGATCTGATGCTTTTCTAAGTAGCTGGCATTTCCCCTGCTTTCACTCACTCTTCCCTGCTACCCTGTGAAGAAGGTATCTGCTTCTTCTTTGCCTTCCTCCATGACTATAAGTTTCCTGAGGCCTCCCCAGCAATGTGAAACTGTGAGTCAATTTAACCTTTTTCCTTTATAAATTGCCCAGTCTTGGATATTTCTTCATAGCAGTATGAGAACAAACTAATACATTGTGTCTTTGGTTTTGCTATCAGGATAATGCTGGCTTTGTAGAATGAGTTAGGGGTCATTCCTTGGTCTTCAATTTTCTGGAATAATTTGAAGAGAATTGGTATTAATTTTCTTTGAATGTTTGGTAAAATTCAGCAGTGAAGCTATCTAGTCCTGGAATCTGTTTATTGGGAGATTTTTTATTACTGCTTCAATCTTACTACTTGTTATCTGTCTTCTCAGGTTTTCTGTTTCTTCCTGATTCAGTCTAATGTGTATCCAGGAATCATCCATTTCTTCTAGGTTTTCCAGTTTGTTCGTGTTTAGTTGTTCATAATAACCTCTAATGATTTTTGTATTTCGGTCTTCTCTTTTTTTCTCTTGATTTATCTAGTAAATGGTTCTTCAATTTTGTTTATTTTTCAAAATCCAATTTTTTGTTTTATTGATCCTTGAAATTTCTTTTTACTTTCTATTTTGTTTAGTTCTGCTATAGTCTTTATTATTGCTTTCCTTCTATCAATTTTGGCTTGGGTATGTTCTTGCTTTTCTAAATCCTTGAGGTGCCTCATTAGATTGTTTATTTTAAATATTTCTACTTTTTTGATGTAGGCATTTGTCACTATAAACTTCCCTCTTCACATTGCTTTGGTGTATCCGTAAGTTTTGGTGAGTCGTGCTTGATTTTCATTTGTTTCTAGTAATTTTTAAATTTCCTCCTTAATTCATTCCTTGTGCCAATGGTCATACAGGAGCATGTTGTTTAATTTTCATGTTTAATTTCCATTTGTACAGTTTCCAGAGTTCTTCTTGGTACTGATTACTGATTTCATTCTACTGTGATCTCAGAAGATACTTGATATGATTTTTTTTTAATTTGTTTAGATTTGCTTTGTGTTCTAACATATGTTCTAACCTGAAGGTGTTCCTGTGTTGATGAGAAGAATATGTATTCTACAGCTATTGGAAGAAATGTTCTGTAAATGTCTCTTAGGTCCATTTAGTCTAATGTGCACTTTAAATCCAGAATTTATTTGTTCATTTTCTGTCTAGATGATCTGTCTAATGCTGAGAGTGAGCTGTTGAAGTCCCCAGCTACTATAGTTTTGGAGTATACCTCTCACTTTTTTTTTTTTTTTTTTTTTTTTGACAGAGTCTCTCTGTCACCCAGGCTGGAGTGGAGTGGTGCATTCTCAGCTCACTGCAAACTCCACCTGCCAGGCTCAAGCAATCTTCCTGCCTCAGCCTCCCAAAAAGCTGGGACTATAGGCACGTGCCACCACACTCAACTAATTTTTGTATTTGTGTAGAGATGGAGTTTCTCCATGCTAGCCAAACTGGCTTCAAACTCCTGACCTCAAGTGATCTACCTGCCTCGGCCTCGCAAAGTGCTGGGATTACAGGCGTGAGTCACTGCACTTGGCCTCTCTCTTTAAAAAATTTAATAATATTTGCTTTATACATCTGGGTTCTCTAGAGTAGTTTAGAATGTTATATCCTCTTGCTGAATAGTTCATTTATCATTATATAATAATCTTTATCTTTTTTGCCATTTTTGACATGAACTCTGTTTTATCTGATGTAAGTATATGTACTTCTATTCACTTTTTGTTCTCATTTTAATGGACTCTCTTTTTTCGTTCCTTTACTTTCAGTTTCTATGTGTCTTTATAGGTAAGATGAGCTTCTTGTAAGTAACAAATAGTTGGGCCATGTTATTTACCTATTCAGCCAATCTATATCTTTTAAGGGGAAAGTTTAATCCATTTATATTCAAGGTTATTATTAATATGTGGGGGCTTATTTCTATCATTTGGTAACTGATTATTGGTAGTTTTGTATATCCTTTGTTTCTTTCTTTCTCTTTTATTGTTTATCATTATGGTTTGGTGGTTTTCTGTAGTGGTAACATTTGAGTATTTTCTTTTTCTTGTTTGTGTGTTTCCTCTACCAGTGAAATTTGTATATTCATGTGTTTTTATTATGGTAGATATTATTATTTTTCTTCTGGTGTAAGACTCCATTAAACATTTTAGTAGGGTCAGTCTAGTCGTAACAAATTCTCTCAGCTTTTGCTTGTCTGAGAAAAATTTCATTTCTCCTTCATTTATGAAGGATGACCTTGCTGGAAATAACATCTTTGGTTGACACTATTTTTATTTCAGCACTTTAAATATATCATCTCATTCACTCCTAGCCTGTAAGGTCTCTGCTAAGAAATCTGCTGTTAGTCTGATGGGGTTCCTTTATAAGTGACTAGAGGTTTTTCTCCTGGTGTTTTTAGAATTTCCTCTTCATCTCTGACTTTTTTTTTTTTCTTTTTTTGCGACGGAGTTTTCGCTCGTTACCCAGGCTGGAGTGCAATGGAGCAATCTCGGCTCACCAAAACCTCCGCCTCCTGGGTTCAGGCAATTCTCCTGCCTCAGCCTCCTGAGAGCTGGGATTACAGGCACACACCACCATGCCCAGCTAATTTTTTGTATTTTTAGTAGAGACGGGGTTTCACCATGTTGACCAGGATGGTCTCGATCTCTTGACCTCGTGATCCACCTGCCTCAGCCTCCCAAAGGGCTGGGATTACAGGCGTGAGCCACCACACTCGGCCCACCTTTGACTTTTGACACTTTAACTATAATGTGCCATGGAGATCTTTTCTGTTTAGCATTTTCTGTATCTGGATATCTAAATCTCTTGCTAAACTTGAGAAACTTACATCTATTATTTTGTTAAATAGGTTGTCTAACTCTTTTATTTTCTCTTCATCTTCTGGAACACCAAGAATTTGAATATTTGGCCACTTTATGATATACTATATATCATAGGTAGGCTTTGCTCATTCTTTTTATTCTTTTTTTCTTTGTTGTTTTTCTGTCTGTATTATTTCAAAAGGCCTGTCTTCAAGTACTGGAATTCATTTTCCGCTTGATCTAGTCTATTGCTGAACCTTTTAGACATATTTCATGTTTCACTCAATGAATTCTTTAGTTCCAAAATTTGTTTGGTTCTTTTTCATGATATATCTCTTTGGTAAATTTCTCATTAATATCCTGAATTGTTTTTCTGATTTCTTTTTACTGTTTTTCAGTATTCTCTTATATCTTACTGAACTTCTTTAAAATCAGTATTTTGAATTCTTTTTCTGGGATTTCATAAATTGACTTTGATTGTAATCTATTGTTGGGAGATTGTGTTCCTTTGTGAGCATTAAATTTTCTTGCTTTTTTGTGTTTCCTGTGTCCTTCCATTGATATCTGTGCATCTGGTATAGTAGTCACTTTCTTCCAATTTTTTAAGTTTTCTCTCATGGGGAATGCATTTTCCTGAAGATGTATCTATGGTGTTGGTTTGGTGGGGCACTTTGGCTTTGACTCTCAGTGCATCCAGCAGTGTAGCCTCCATATGATTTGTTTAGCTGTAAACAGCATCAGTGGTGCCTGTGATTTCCTCAATGGCTTAGGGTCCAGTTATCAGTGAAGGATATCATGAAGTTTTGCTGGGGACTGGGATGTCAGGTGGGCCAATCTTTTGGCTTCAGTAGTGGCAGTGGTGGGCTGACCATGCCTGTCTTTGGGGTCCGGGGCAGCATACATTAGCACAGGTATCACAGGTTCAAACAGGCCAATTCTTGGGCCTCCACGTGGCTTGCTCAAATACAAAGAATGGCAGCACATGGATGTTTGAGTTCTCAAGCCCCTGAGCAGAAGGGATGGTGTGTGTGATGGCAGTAGCAGTGGTAGAACAGCCTTCTGGGCCCTGTGTCACGCATACTAACATTGGCAGTTTCTGTGATGGGCTGGGTGGACCAGTCTCCAGGCCTGCAGGTGGTATGTGCAGGTTAGTGCCAACTGTGTGCTAGTGACACAGTGAGTAGGCTCAACCTCAGGATGCCAATGGCAGTAGACTGTTCTGGAAGATCTCCAGGCCCCCAGACAGCATGCTATGGCATGGGGGACTGCAGGCAAGCTTGTCCTCAGGCCCCACAATGATACCTACAGGCACTAGCTGTGTTAGGCTGGAGCAGGGTGTTTCCCAGGCCCACAGTGGAATGCTTGGTTTGGGGGTGGCAGTGGCTTCACTTTATCCTTGCTCCGAGGGAAAATGTGGTTACTTTCGGTGGTAGGAGCCATATCCAGGTGGGTGGAGAACACATTTGGCTTATGTTTTAGTCCGGGTGGCACCAGCCCATGGTTGGCTTGAACCTCAGCCACAGCAGTGCAGCAATGATGGCTGTGTCGAGGTGGGGGGGGTGCTATGTGCATATGAAAGTACATAGTGGCTCCGATGGTGGAAGCAGCAGGGTTATAGCCAGTGGCCCATGCTTTAGCCACAGGAGCAGCAGCCAGTTGCAGTGGTAGCTGAAGGTGGGGAACATCACTGGGGCTCCAGGGATATGAAGATGCAGACATGGTTGAGCAGGATGCAGTCTTTTGGGGGTTAGGATCTCAAAGTGGTGCCTTACTGTAGCTGCTTAGGACTGCGCAGGGAGGGAGAGAGCAGTGTGGGACCCACGTAAGGACCGATTGCTCATCTCTGGAGCAATGTCATCTCACTGTCTCCAGGCAGCTATGTTAGCTTCAGGGCTGGTAAAGTTCAAGTGGCTTTACCATGGCTAGGTTGCAGGAGTCCATGGTGGGACCATGGACCACTGAGACCTCTCACTTACCCTTTCCTCACACTGGGGAGTCTCTCCAGGATCCCAGGTAATCTTAGCCAGGCGAGCTGCTTCGCTTCCCTCTCTTTCCTTCCTTTGGATGTTTCCTGTCACTTCTCTGTTGAATGCCAGTGTTCTCTCTTTGTTGATCTTTTAGAAAGTGATTATCTGCCCACTACTGGCGTTCTTCTTTGTGGAAGTGAGTACAAAATCCCTCTGGTCAGCCATCTTGGGGTTTATTTTTAACTTTTTAACTCTTTTGTAATAACACTGAGCTTAAAACACAAACACTAGCTGTGGTAAAAAAAAAAAAATTTTCTTTATATCCAGATTCTATAAGCTTTTCTCTATTTTTTAAATTATTTTCTTTTTAAACTTTTTAATTAAAAACAAAGACACACACCCATTAGCCTAGGCCAACACAGGGTCAGGATCATTACATCACTGTCTCCCACTTCCACATCTTGTCCCACTGGAAGATCTTCAGAGGCAATAACACACACGGAGCTGTCACCTCCTAGGAAAACAATGATTTCTTCTGGAATACCTGTCAAAGTACTTGCCTTAGGTTGTTTCACAGTAAACCTTTTTTACAAATAGAGATTAAAGATATAGCATAGTAAACACATAGACTAGTAGCATAGTTGTTTGTTATCAAGTATTAGGTACTGTATATAATTGTATGTGCTATTCTTTTATACAAGTGGCAATACAGTAGGTTTGTTCACACCAGTATTGCCACAAATACACGAGTAATGCATTGTGCTACAACATTATGATGGTTGTGGTGTCACTAAGCTATAGGGATTTTTCAACTCTATTGCAATCTTATGGGACCACTGTAATATAAGCAGTCTGTCATCATCAGGACCATCATTTAGAAATAGGGCTTTTAAGAGGCAATTACAGTTGAATGAGGTCATAGGGGTGAGGTCCTTATTTAATGGGATTAGTAACAGTTTAAGAAGAAGAAGAGGGGCCGGTGCCATGGCTCACGCCTGTAATCCCAGCACTTTGGGAGGCCAAGGCAGGAGGATCACGATGTCAGGAGATAGAGACTCTCCTGGCCAACATGGTGAAACCCCGTCTCTACTAAAAATGCAAAAAAAAAAAAAATAGCTGGGCCTGGTGGCTCATGCCTGTAGTCCCAGCTACTTAGGAGGCTAAGGCAGGAGAATTGCTTGAACCCAGGAGGCAGAGATTGCAGTGAGCCTAGATCATGCCTGGGTGACAGTGCAAGACTTTGGAAGAAGAAGAAGGAGAAGACGAAAGCAAAGGATAAGGAGAAGGAGAAGGAGAAGGAGAAGGAGAAGGAGGAACTACATGTAGCTTGCTCTTCCCATTCACGCATCAAGGAAAGGCCATGGGAGGACACAGTGAGAAGGTAGCCATCCATAGCCAAGAAGAGAGCCCTCACCAGAACCCACCCTGCCAGCACCCTGATCTTGGACTCTCAGACTCCAGACTGTGAGAAAATAATGTACATTGTATTAGCTACGCACTTTGTGGTATTTTGCTATGGAAGCCTGAACTGGCCAATACGGAACCCCTATCCTGATATCTTCCCCAGGCTGGTTTGCCTGTGTGAACCCCACCACCCATGCATGGATTCCCCCCAGCTGATAAGATGGAGCAGCCAGGGGAGTCATGATAGCACATCAAAAATGGCCCCGTCCCTGGCTGGCCAGGGCTGTGACCCCGGAAGGCATGCTTGGAGCCAAGTGGAGCAGCCAGATGGCTTTGGGAAAGGACATGTGAGGGTCTCTGCCCCTGTTGCAGCACTGCAGAAGCCTCAGCCTCCTCTCCCCATCTGTCCCCACCAAAGCCCAAAGGGAAGGCTGCAGCTTTCTTATGGATAGGTTTGCAGGTTTTATTTATTTTTAGACAATTTCTCACTTTCTTTCTCCTGTGGCCAGTCCTGTCAGTATTAGAGAGGTGTGTGGGAGGAGGCCAGCTGTAATAAATCCTTAATGAGTTGTTAAATCAGTCCGAGAAATACGACAGGAGCTATTTGACCAGGAAATGGGATTCTAGGTCTCCGCACTGAAGACTTGTTATTTTTAACATGAAGTTAAGAGGAAACTCTCTCAAGGTAAGGACCACAGTAAATTCAAACTCACTTTCATTCTTCTTCCATAAGTTTATAGCAGTAGAAGATTGGTAAACTCAGGGGGAGCCACTTGAAAGGGGGGAAAATAAAATAAAATCCCATGTAACATACTTCGACTGGGTATTTCCACTCCCTTGAATGCCGAGTCAGCAGGGGAAAGGCCATGCTGAGAGCCCTGGGACTGAGCCCAGGAAGGCGAGTCTAGCCTGGGCTTCTCATCAGCTAGCAGGGTGGCCAGTGATCATGGAGTTCCCTTCCCCTGCAGGTCTTAGTCTCATCCTCTGTAGCATGGGGGGATTGGGTTTCTTCACTTTATTGATTTAACATCTGTTGAGATCCATCTGGTGTCCATCAGTGTTGGCCTCTACAATACAGATGAACTGACCATGTGCTGTGCCCTCCAGGGACCCCAGGAGGTGACGTAGACCAACAGAGACCTACAGAGTGGTCAGTGCTGTGCAGAATCTCATGGTGGATGGGCATGGGGGAGACGTGGACAGGGCACTCACTCCAGACTGCAGACCATGGAAAGGTAGATCAGTGTGGTCCCTAAGCTGAGTTTTTAAAGGTGAATAAGAGACTTATAGGTTGGGGTGGCTGAGACCTCAAGCAGAGGGATCATAGGAGTACCCCCTTATCCACAGGGAACATCTTCCAAGACGCCCAGTGGACACTGCGGGTAGAACCAAATTGTATATACTATGTTGTTTTCTATACACAAATCCTATGATAAAGTTTGATTTATAAATTACGCATAGTAACAGATTAACAATAAAATAGGAAATAACTAAACATAAAATAGAAAATTATAAGAATATACTATAATAAAAGTTATGTGAATGTAGTCTCTATGCCTCTCTCCTTTCAACATCTTACATTAATACAAATAATCAACCAACGTTGACTGCGAGTAACAGAGACCTCAGAAAGCGAAACTGCAGATAAGGGTGTCCGCTGTGCAGGCAACTGCGAGAAGGGACAGGTGTTGAAGGCGAGAAGGGGCAGGTGTTGAAGGCGAGAAGGGGCTGGTGCTGAAGGCGAGAACGGGCAGGTGTTGAAGGCGAGAAGGGGCAGGTGCTGAAGGCGAGAAGGGGCAGGTGTTGAAGGCGAGAACGGGCAGGTGTTGAAGGCGAGAAGGGGCAGGTGGTGAAGGCGAGAAGAGGCAGGTGTTGAAGGCAAGAAGGGGCTGGTGCTGAAGGCGAGAAGGGGCAGGTGTTGAAGAAGGGGCAGGTGGTGAAGGCGAGAAGGGGCAGGTGTTGAAGGCGAGAAGGGGCAGGTGGTGAAGGCGAGAAGGGGCAAGTGTTGAAGGCGAGAAGGGGCAGGTGAGGGCTGGTCACAGAGGCATAAACAGTACGCCAAGGCACATGGGATTTGTCCCATGGCATGACAGCTTCAGAAGAGTTTGAGGCAGAGGTGCCACACGGCTTGATTCACGGTTCAGGAAACAGAGAGAGGTGAGAAAAAAGGAAGAGTAAATAGTGAGACGTTGATATCTGGCCTTCACAAGAAAGGCAAGGTGAGTTGAAGAGCAGATGGGGTGGAGTGAAGCAGGAGGATGATGAGTTGAGTTCAAGGCATGTAGACTTTTGGCTTCTGCGAGGCATCCACACAAAGGGGTCCTAGACACAGCTTCATGTCCCCTTGCAAAGCTAGGGAAAGAGCACTTCGGGCTGCAAATGCAGATCTGGCAGCATCAGCATGAAGTGTGTGAACACTGTCTCACAGCACTAGCATCATGATGCCCAGTTTCACACCGCTGGGCCTCCTCCCTCCCCACCCCTACATCAGCCAAGACCCCCACTGGCTCACTCAGAACAAAAGGGCGACAGTCTGCTTTCCCGGCAATGCAGCAAGAGCCATGGAGTGGCTGGGGCTGCTGGTGAGAGGATGGCTCCACCAGAGGCGCCCTGGCCAGACTCAGCTTCTGCCGGCCAAGCTGCCACAGCAGCTGCAAAGCCTCAGAGCTCAAGACAGTTCCCTGAAGGAGGCAGGTGCAACTGGCCATGCCTTGCTCCACACCAAGCTCACTCCCACAGCTCCCGGTCTAGGCCCCCATCCACCCCCAACCCTGTCATCATTCTCCCCGAAAGCTCCACTGAATCAGGTTCGGGCATCCACCATCCACCAGACGCACAGCCAACAGCCTTCCCAGCAGCTCAGGCAACCACAGCCTTCAGCCTCACCTTTCTCAAAACATTTACTTGCCTGTATAGCTTATTATGGTGGGATTCTATTTATTTCTCAAAAAAGTTAATATAATCCACGTATTTCAAAAATTTGAAATATCAAAAGGGAAAACAAAGTCTTCTTTCTCACCACCACCCTCAGCCATGCGGCACCTTAACCCACAATTAATCAGGATGCTTCTCCTGCTGTGCAAGCACAGGCTCACACAACCTTCACACAAAGACCAGTGAGCCCCACACAGCTCTGCACCTTGATCTCTTTCATTTAATGATAATATCTTGAAGAGTGTTTCCAATTAGCACTTAGCATTTTCATTCTTTGTAGCGGTGCATTGAGGGTATGTATCACTGTTGTAATTTGCGTAGCCACTTCTCTGTTGGTGAATCGTTGGTGTGTGTCCTGTGTTTTGCTGTTACTGACAATGTTTTGGTTAATTATGGCACTCAGATGTCATCTCACCCACGTGTGAAAAAATCTGTAGAATAACGCCCTAGAAGTGAAAAGATAAAGATGTGCTACCATCTCTCAAAAACCACCCAAGAGACGGGCCAGCAATTTTTTTTTTTTTTTTTGCTTGTAGCAGAAAAACTAAAATAGAAGTGAAATGTCATCAGAGAAGGAAAGCAGAAGGCAAGAGCCAAGATGGCCCTTGTGCCCAGGCTTTCCAGAGGAATCAGGAGTTAGATAAAGAAGTGGGGGAGGAGAAGCAATGGATCCACACAGAAGGCTGGGTTTTCCAGGAGGCAGACTCAGAAATAGAGTCTAAGGAGCAGGATGTTTATGAGGGAATTGCCTTTGGAATCCACACCCGTGGAAGAGAGAGGATGAAGCAGGAGTGAGCAGGAAAGAAGCTGGGCAGCCGTTCAGGCCAACACTATGAGGGACTCAGAGCTGAAGGGAGCAGTCAACCCCTGATGGAGGCAGGGTATTAAGGCCCAGCTATTCTGACTACATTGGGTTGATCAGGCATGGGCCCTGCGTTACCCTCGGCAAAGGGACTCTGCAGCTGAGGAAATCCCTGAAGACACTGAAATCTTTATATCAACATCACTCACAGCAACAGGACAGTAAGTCCTCCCTGAGAGACACTCAGGGCAATGCATCTCCATGTTCATTTCAAAAAAGGACAGGACTGTGGGAAATAACAACAGTTCTAGAAACGCAGATTAAAAAGAGCCCAAGAAACATTTTTTACTGAGAGATGTGCAGGACATCAACAGAGCCCCTGCCTCAGTGAAGTGAGAGGATGGTTCCTCCATTGAGACAGAGGTGGTGCTGACCCAAAAAAGACAGCCAAGTGGTACAGACGGCATGGCGGGGGAATCAATGTCAGCTCCAGGCTCTGAACTGCAGGCCTCCAATCCTCACACTAACCAGCTGTGACACTGACAAGTACCTTGGTTACTCTGATAAGTGACTTTACATGGATTCCTCTTGCCCTTTGCTTCCCTCCACCCGAGGGCTAAGCGCTGATGTCCATGGTTCTGCTTGGTCATCTTAACCATCTTTTGTGCCTAGAACCCTGCAGGTGGGGGTGAGAAGTGGGAGGGAAATTGCACAGGGTGAAGGGGAAATGCAGGTTAATACAGGATTTAACTTCTCTGACCTTAAGTTTTTCATCCATAAAGTGCAGGAGATAAAACTTACCTTGCCGTCTGTCTGAGACCTCAGTGAAGAAAATATACAAAGTTCCTGGTGCAAAGCAAGAAATAGTAGTCCCCCTTGTTAATGCTGTTGTGGTTACAGAAACAGATGACTCTAGATTTGAAAATTCAATGTTGCACAGCAGGGCTGCAGCCAGCCAGTCCCTCTGCTTCCCTCCTCAGCCCTCTCCTGCTGGCTGTCACCCTCTCCACAGCACCTGGCTATGTCCCCATCCCAAGGCTGTGCTACCTACTGGCTCTCAGCAAATCCAAAGACAGGTCAGTTGCATTCTAGAGGGATTCTGACATTGAAAAGCCTGACAAACCCTGAGTAACAGAGCATTGCTGCGGCATTTCAGGCCGAGTAACTGTCCAAGCCCACTGCCCAGCATTCAAGTGTACACACTCAGGTGTACATGTCTGTGCACAAATATGCATGCATGCATACAAGACTTCGCATAGCATCTATGTGAGATAGAGAGGTTTGCAAATGTCTTAGGTCTTCAGCAAAGCTGATCCATTGCCCAGTGGTTCTCAGATCCTGTGTTTCTCAAAATGTATCCCCAGACCAACAACATCAGCCTCACTTGGGAAGTTGTTATAAATGCAAACTTTTTGGTCCCCACCACAGACCTTCTGAATCAGTAAATTTGGGGGTAAGACTCAGAAATCTGGGTTTAACAAGACCTCCAGTTGATTCAGGTGCACACTCATGTGTGGAAACTACTGCCCTACACTGAGACATTGGGGTGGGGGTTGCTGTAGAGAAAGAGCTGGTCCTGGGTCTGCAGTGTGGCTTCTCAGCCTCGTTCCACCCACTGCATCAACAGCAAAGCCTCTCATTGTCTCTCACTGGACCTGTGCCACTCTCTCACGCCCAAGTTGCTCATCTTTGTTCCCTCTTCACGTACAGGTTTCTCAACTGCTGGATGGCACTTCTCAAGGCAAGGCTTTACTCCTTCACTCTACAGCTCAAACACCTTCATGGCTCCCACTGCCCATAGCGTCAAGTACAAACTCCTTGATAAGGTCATCGGTGGTCTCTCTGAACAACAACCATGTAGCCTTTAGATTGACCTCCTATTATCCCAGCCCGGAGTCCATGCCCAAGCAGAGAAGACAGGCGGGTAGTGCTGAATGCACTAAGCCCAGTCATCACATGCCCTCAACTGAAATGATCTATCATTCCCATTTTGAATGTGGCCTCCTATATGAAATTTTGTTCTCCCAAACCTTTTCTCTATTTCTGTATCTCTGACTCTCCTTTTCGTGTTCATCATAAGAATCTCCATGGGAAGGCTAACTGAGGCTCAACCCCTTTCCCTCAGACTCCTAAACTCATGCCTCTTGCCCCTGGCTGGACAACATCAAGCCTCCAGATGGAGGCACTGGTAAGCAAGAGCCAGAATCCCATGTTCAGGGCTGAACAAAAGCCTAGAGAAGCAAGGGGTTTAAAAGAAAAGTAGCTAACTGCCCTATTGTTGGTAAAATTTATCATCATTTAATGGCCTCCAACAATGACATTGGTAAGCATGTCAATGAGCCCCTCCTGCTCTTGCGAATTTGCCAAATGCCAATTAAAAAGCCAGGACCTCTTTCTGAGTGGTTGTATTAATATAAATACTATAACTGTTTCAGAACCTCCCAGATGTTTAAGGAAGCACCTCCCCTCCACTGAGAACAATAACAGTCATTACTGAAAACTCCAGAATGCGGTTAAGAGGGGCAGAAAGGACAGACAAGAGCCATTGGAGAAGATGTCTCACTGAAGACCACCTGGGGACCCACCAGCTAGTCATAGTAACAACTAACATATATAACTTACCATATGTTCCCACACTTTTACACGTATTAACTGACTTTATCTTTACCTCACCTCTATGAAGGAATTTCTATTAGCAGCATTGTTGGTATATCTTGTACTAATATATTATGATTCACTTTTACTCTGCTTCAAATAGATCAACATTGATTTTAATGGCCATAGTGAACCCAGCTTTGATTTTCTAGTTTGCTTATGACTAGATTGTTGTTACTGTGGAATTGAGCCATCATCCCTTCATTCCTGCATTCATTCATTCATTTATTGAGTGTGTAAATGCATATTAGGTGCCTACTGTGAGTGAGATACAGTGTTCCATTGAGCATACAAAATGAAAATGAAATGACAACAATATATGTCTTCCCCAAACTTCCCATTTCCTTCCTGAACACACACATTTAACTACATTTCTCAGCCCCCTGGGACTTAGTCTAGGACCAGGTGACTGAGTTGAGGTTAAGAGAATGAGGGCAGAAGTGGTATGTACCACCTCCAGGCCTGGCCCCTAAAAATCTCCACTCTGTTCACATTCCTTCTGCAGTAACACAGATGGTCACACATGCCGAGGATGATAGCACCACAAGACAGAGGAACGTGATCTTTGAAAGGCTCCATGGAGCAGACTGTCCTCCAATCAGTGCCAACCACATCAAACCTGAGCCATTAATACTATTTTGTGTCTTAAGCCATTGAGATTTGGGGATTCTTTGTCGCAACAGCTACCATGACTGAAGCAGGATATTTCCCTGACCCAAATGGGAGCATGAAATGGAGTGCAGGGGCATTGGAACTAGCCAGCCACTTCAGTGCCAGCAGGGGTGAACTTCAGTCACTCAGACCCGCTGTGCTTCACCCCGCATGGGAGGGATAGCACGCAGGTGAGTGGGTGCAAGAGCCAGGGCACTGACTTTTGAGTGCTGGCAGGAATGAACTTCTCCTCCATTTGCCAGTTGAGCATGGGTTTTTACGGGCGCAGGACAGGGGATAGGCAGGCCACAAATGGTTTTGGAAAAGGCAACATTCGAGGAGGAAAACAGAGATGTTAGTTCCCACTTTAAGCTGCAGTTCCAGGCTTGAAGGCGGGGCCCTTGCCAGAGACCTGCCCTCTTCTGCCTAGAATTTTCCTGCCTAATATCCCTATCATTGCTACCCTGATAAATACTCTATGTCTCTGAGATTCTGGTCGATCAATGTTCAGCTTTTTACGTCAGCACCCCCACTTCACTGCTTTCCCTACAGCACTATGTGCTGTAGAGGGGCCAGAGATCCCCTCCAATTCTCCTTTAGCTCTTAGTGACTCTTAGGCTGGATCTGGAAACCAAATTGACACCAGGTAATTGGTGCCAATTTTAACAGGAAAAAAGCACACCAATTGTATTGGTTTTATATGTACATGGGGATCTTCACAAGAGAGTGGAGTCCATGGAAGTGGCCAAAGGGAGACGCTTTTATACTTTGAGTCAAGGAACCATAAATTTGAGAAGAAATGACAGGACAAAGGGGATCTGCCTAGTGCAATCAATTTCCAGGGGACTCATTTGGAGATAGGGGGGTGGTAAAACTGCAGGAAGATAAGCATGACTTTTGTGAAAGAAAAATAGATTACAGGACCCCAAAATCACTATAAGCCAAAGGCAAAGGTCAAGCTAGGTACTGGGTAGGCAAACCTGCCTCCCATTCTATTCCTAAACAAGATAGCTACAAAAAAATTTTTTTAAAAGCTACATACCTCCCTCACAATTAGCCCAAAAAAATCCCTCATGGACAAAAGACAGACAAGACTCAGTCATCCCTCTGCTGACATGAGACAAATGCATATCAGATTGCTTCTTCTGCCCTGTTATTTCACTAAGCAAGATTAAGTCATAAGTGACTTATGTAAATTATGTATTCAATGAAAGGCTAATCAGAGGCTCAAAAGAATGTCCCTTACCTACCTATGACCTGGAAGTCCCCTCCCCAGCCTCCAGCTGTCCTTCCTTTCTGGACCATGCCAATGTACATCTTGCACATACTGAATGATGTCTCGTGTCTCCCCAAAATGTATAAAACCAAGCTGTGCCACCTTGAGCACATGTCACTGGAGGCTGTGTCATGGGCACATCCTTAATGTTGGCAAAATAAACTTTCTAAATTGGTTGAGCCGAGCCTCAGATATTTTGGGTTCACACCTTGTTAAGTATGTTTATTCAGGTCTGTTGTAGCCCCAATTCCTAGTCTCTAGTGATAAGGGCTATTTTCTCACACTACTGCTGTGAGGGCCCCTTTCCCAGAGGAATCTTAATGATTTGCTGCGTGCAGAAGACAGGTCAGCTAGCCTTTTCTGAAACTACACACAGTATTTAATATTTTCCACTTGCAATAATCAATACACCAGTCCAGCATATTTGGGGATGGCATACGTTTCACTCCTTCAGTATCTTTGAGAAAATTATTTAATCTATGTCAATGTGGTTTTCACATTGGAAAACAGAACTAATAACACTTAAAATACACAGTTGTGGAGAGATTTGAATGTAAAATAGCACTGACATTGTTCCTGGCTTGTAGCAGATGCTCAATTAATGGTGGTTATCTCTTGCACAGCCATTCAAGCTCAAAATTTTGACAAAAATAAATATTGGATAAAAAAGGAAGATAATTGCATTTTTCCTTGTTCCCTTGGGATGAGTTAAGTCCAGGATTTTCACAGTTTGCCTCAGTTTGGCTTCACACTTCCGTGTTCACCAGGGGTTGCTTTATTTACCTGGATGTAGAATCGAATAGGTGTGAATTCCAAGATAACAGCTCTGGAGGGCTGACATTAGCATTTCAAAAAAGTCGTCAAATGGCTGATGGGAAGTGTTTTCACACACTGCCTAATCTCTTTTCACACATCTGTGCTCCAGGCTGGATGCTTTTTATCACCTGTGGAAGGAGTTGAATAGCTGTGAGTTCCACAGCCATGAGGCTTACATCATATTTTAGCATTTCAAAGAGAAATCAAAGGAGCTTTTAGGAAGCATTTCCACATTTCTCAAAGTTATACCTGGGTATTTTCTGGATTCTAGTAAGTTGTTATAAGTCCATAAAGAACTGAACTGGATTTTTTTATTAGACTTTATTTTTAGATTAGTTTTAGGCTCATAACAAAACTGAGCACAAGGCAACAGAGTTCCCATACACCCCCTGTGCCACACATTCACAGCCTCCCCACTATCAGCATCTCTCTCCACAGTGATACATTGCTACAATTGATGAGCCTATGTGGACATGTCATTAAGTTACCCAGAAAAAAGGGGTCCATTCTGAAACCATCCCAATTGTCCTAGCAAACTGATACTTATGGTTTTTTTGAATAAACATAGAAATTGGCACCCCCAGACACCCCAGGGCTTGAAACTTGTAATTTGTCTCATCTGAGTTTCTTTCTCAGAAAACTGACCCTCAGGTAAGGAACTGAAACTCATCAGATTTCCACATCCAGACAATAAAATGTCAGCCGCCTTATCCATCATTATTACTTCCTTACCCCTCCTAATTCCTGGCTAAATAAGCACCCCAATTTTAATCTGTTAGTGAGATGGATTTGAGACTGAGCTCCCATCCTCCTTGGCTGCAGCACCTGATTAAAGCCTTCTTCCCTGGCAGTACTTGTTGTCTTGATGATTGGCTTTTGTGCAGTGAGCAGCAAGACCTAGCCCAAACCCTCAGCATCTCAGTAACAGTTTGCCTGGCAGGTAACAGATGACTCCATACAGCAACACAGGTTTTGATCAATAGTTTTATTACCTGGCACAAATAAGGAGAGCACTGGGAGGATTCTCCAAAACAGTGTCTCCCTGAGAAAAAGGGACAGGAGGGTCTTCTGGGGTGATGGAGGGGGAGAGGGTGCATAGCTGAATGTAGAGGAGGGGTCCCAGCGATGCAGACACAGGGAGTCATCACACCAGCCCATGGGTCACACTTTATGATCATGAAGCTCAGCTACTCCTGGCATGGAGACTAGCATTGTCATGAGGAAATCTCACTCAGGTCCATTTACAAGTTGTTGAGGTCTGTCAGGAGCTGGTTTCAACTGACTAGGTGACTGCATTCCACACACTGTTTGGGGAAAAATGGACTATAAGGCAGAAGGCTGTAAAACAGGCTGATTGCTGAAGTAGGTTAAATTCCCACAGTCCCTGGAGACCCTCCCTGTCTGCTTACAGTTATTATCCAAAGTCCATAGTTTGCATGAGGATTCAGTTTGGGTGATTCATATTCTGTGGGTTTCAACAAATGCATAATGGCATATATCCACCATTAGAGCATCATATGGCATAGTTCGCTGCACTAAAAATCCTCCATGCTCTCTGCCTATTCACCTTTCCCTGCCTCCTGTAGGGGAGGAAGATTTTCTCAACCCCCTTAGGGTTTCTGGCTAGGCCCAAAAATAAAACCGATGAAGACAGATCAACAGGAGAAAAGTATACAAATTTATTTAAGAAACTTTGCATGACATGGGAGCCTTCATAAGGAAATGAAAACTCAAAGAAACAGCAAAACCTGTGTGTTTTTACGCTAAGACTGATGAAAGAAGTGATGACCATGGGGAAACATGACTGGACAACGTGGTGTCATCTAACTGTAAAACACTGAGGGGACCTCAGCTTGACTTGTGTGTCCTGTTGCTTTTCTGTGTCTCTGGGTGACACTCTTTCCCCCTGAGTAGCCAGCTAAACATCTGTCACTTTAGGGTCTTCAGGGCAGAAGGGTGGCAGAAGGGAAAATAATGCCCATCTCATAGGACCATTAGGAGGATTGATTTTTAAAAAAACATTTAGGAATGTAAAGCTCTCAGTTTTTACTAGAGTCTTAATAAACACACTACTACCTGTCACACATTAGACACCCTGTATGTAATTAATTGTTCAAACTGGTTAATAACAAGCAAGGCATTAATGCTTTTCCTTTCCAGGACATCAGATCTGAAAAGCAAAGTGAGGAAGTTGGAGGGGTAGATCTGGGGGCAGAACAAGAAAGAGAAAATGTGGGAAAGAGACAGTTTCCACACCTCCTACCAAGGTGCCAATGCACTCACGCCACCAGAAGCCTCAGGTGTCTGAGGCAGTAGGGGCTGGCTGCCCACCAGACATTCATGCTCCCCTTCCAGAGACTGAGATGTGGCTGGAGGGCGAGGGTCCCAGGAGGACTGCAAAACCCAGGCTCCACACATCTCAGTGGGGCTGCCACTCATTCCCACTGTGAAACAAAAATAAAATCCTAAGCCCTTGACAGACTGAATGGACCTTTTGGCCAAGGATGTCCCAGTAAAACATTAAAAACTAAGTTTCCCAGCCCTAGCCATGAAGAAACAGGAGGTTAGTCATGCCTCAGTACTCTACCTTCCTCAGTCACCAATACCAAACCATTTTTCCCCTAAGATTTAAACAGAAACCAGCCCTGAAAAACTAAAAACGGAAGACTCCTCTGTGGATTCCAATTTCAATCAACCCCCTGATGCTTCAATCAACTCCCTGTCACCAGGGTCCTCTCCCTCTTTGCCTTTCAGTGTGATGGCTGATCAGTGTCACAAAGCATTCCTATGACCCCGACCATCGACTGGTTCTGGCCAGTTTACAAAGGCCAGGCACTAAATGCCCCTGGGTCCTAAGTTTCACCTTTGGC
>NW_022437752.1:0-26321 GCF_009761245.1 Sapajus apella
TTTGCTCCATTTGAGCAGCTCCCTCAGGCTGTGGTTAGTACCCAACCAGGGAGGGGTGAACAGGGAGGGGATGGGGGAAGCACAGCATTCCTTCTAGTAGGACAGAAAACCAGACCCATTCAGACAAGCAGGAATACTTACAGAAAAGAAGCTGGCATCAAAGTCAAGGAGGGTCATGAACATCAGAACCAGCAAGATCCTGCCTCCGAGCTGCATGTACTGTTTGGGGGAGCTCTCACGCATGGTGGGGACGCCTGCGAACATGCTCTTCCCTTCAGAATGAGATTCTGCTAGGAGCAGCAACAGGCCTCCTCCCAGGGCCAGGTTCCTGAGGAACAGATATGCACGCTGAAGGAAAGCCTCACCAGGATCTGGCCTGCCTGCCAGACCAGGTGCAGGGAGACCTTGGTGCGCATATAGGAAGGCCCTTACTTCCCTTTCTCCAAACCCAGCAATCTGTGAAGCAGGACCAGGCAGGCATGTGCACAGGACCTCAGACGCTGCAGTTACATCCATGTAAAACCTTACATAGCTCAAGAGACAGAGGTGTCTTTACAACTTGACAGAGATGGACTACCTGAACACATGCAGAACCAAGTCACAGCTTCAGTGTTGACCAGCTTGGTCCCCGTGGGCAGCCACGTCCTCCGCTGAGACCCTGAGTCCCACGCCTGTGAAATAAGGGGCAGAAGAGATGGCTTCAGTCACTACTATTCTAGGGGCTCTGCAGCATCCTCTTCAGAACCTGCTTCTAAGAGGGACAGTTCAGACCAGAGGGCCAATCTTTTGGCTTCTCTGGGCCACACTGGAAGAATTACTTGGCCACTTATAAAATACACTAATACTAATGATAGCTGAAGAGCTAAAAAAATAAAATTTAAAGATCACAAAAACTCTCATAAGTTTATAAGAAAGTTTATGAGTTTGCGTTGGGCCGCGTTCAGCCCATGGACCAAAGGCTGGACAAGCTTGATTTTGACCCAGAGATGTTAACTGAGTTTAGAAATACAGATAGGGTATCCCTAACCTGAAATGCTTGGGACCCAAAGTGTTTCAGGTTTTGGTGTATTTATATACTTATCGGTTGAGCATCCCAAATCTGAATATCCAAAGCCTGAAATGCTCCAATGAGAACCTCCTTTGAGCGTCATGTTGGTGCCCAAGATTCTTCCCATTTTGGAGCATTTCAGACTTTGGATTTACAATGCTCAGCCTACACAAGGAGTGTATAATAAAACTCACTAACCAGAATGCACATACCTCATCAAATACCTCAAGTCCCATAAAATGCTGAAGGCAATCGTCTGGGGGGAAAAAAGAGAGACCTAAGTCTCAGCCTTTCCAAAGGCATTTCACAGAATTCATAATAGCCTTAAGCAATGTCTCTCCAATTTCAGCTGCAGTCTAAAACACACAAAACCTACACAGAAGACCTAGCACAGACCAAGGCTCAAAAATGTGGTTCTGCATTTCTCAAGAAATGTGCTGTGATATTCTGGAGAACAAAGTGATTGAGACCACTGATGTGGATTCAGATATTCTGTTCCCAGGATTTTATTCGGAATAACCAGGTATTCTTCTTTATGAAGCAACATGATAACAAGACAGCATCCTCACCCAGCCAATCTCAGGACTTCCCCTGTCACAATTATCACAGGAATGGGGCAAAAGAGGTCCCCGTACCTAATGACCCACCTCTACAGCCCTGCTTGGGCTCACGACTTCCCCAGAAGAGAAAGGAGCTCCAGGCAGTCAGAGACGTGGAGAGGGCTGAAGAGGGAGTGACACTGAACCCTCAAGGATGTATTTTCAGAAGCTCTGCTCCACCAGAGCAAAGAGAAGGGAGCCCCAACCGCACACCCGTGTACCTGCAGAGCTGATTCCAAAGAGCCCAAAGCAGGCGTACTGCACGAAGTTCCTGTTCAACACCAGGCTGCAGCCAGCTGGAGAGAAGGAGGGTTAGGGGGTCTGAGGATGGGTGCCGGGAGAGGAGCACTGTTTCGATACACTGCCACCTCACCTGGCCCTCTTGTCCAGAGGCAGGTGAGGAAAACCACCTACCCAAGCAAAAAGCAACTTCTGGGAGAATTAATGATAGGCAAGGACCACGCATGGTAAGTTCACTGGACTTAACACAAACACAGAAAGTGGAGCCCATGCTGTAATAAGGAACGGGCTGTTTCCCACAGTCAGCTCCCAAGTCAGCCACCCACCTGAGGTGGGAAATTAACTGCTCTACTGTGGAGAGTTCACACATAGCCTCCCAACTGCTAACGATCATGGAATAAGAAGCCCAGTGAATCCTGCCCACTCTCAGAGCCACTCACTCAGCTGTCCCAGCAAGTTGAGGAAGATGAAGGACCAGGCCAGCAGGTAGCCACAGTTCCAGGTGGTGTCGATGTAGTCATGCTGCCCGCTCCACTGGAACCACATGTGGATGCCGTCCTCCAGGAAAGTGCTGATCAGACAGAGGCGCGCCACGTGGGGCAAGTACTCCTTTGTGACACGGAACTAAAAGGCCACAGAAACCCAAAGGTGAGGTGACTGTGACGGCAAGCCCCAGACCGCAGCTGGGCACGTCCTTGGGTGGGGTGTGCATGAGGAACAGATGCTGCAGAAGGTAAGGGCTCCGGTCAGTCCCGGCGCCTTCTGAGGACAGACTAGGCGGCTCTCAGTGCTTGCTCCCGAGTGCTACCCCATGAGCCTGGACACATGTGACAATCCAAGTATCAGTCCCAGAGATGCACGACATAGCACTGGGCACTCTGGTGCAGACCAAATAGGGCAGCAGCCCTAACACTCTGCCACTGTGATTTCCTCCGGTGCCTTGGCAGGCAACTACGGTCATCGAAGGTGGCACTGCCACAAGACACAGAGCCTCTCTTTTCGGTCAAGGGCATTTACAAATTGGAATCACAGAATGACATCTGAAAAGGCACTTAGAGGTCGTCTATCCAGGGTTTCCACACCTTGGCACTGCTGGCATCTGAGACTGGGCCACTTTTTGCCATGGGTCATCCTGGGTGCTATAGGCTATGACACAGCAGGCCTGACCTCTGCCCGTGACATGCCAGCAGCAACCTCCCTACTGACGCACCACTGCACTTTACCAGGCATCCCCACTGCTCTGGTCCAACCCCTCACCTTACAAATGGGCATACTAAGCCCAGCAGGAAGGGGGTTACCCCATGCACTTTTATCACTCACAGAAAACTGAGATATAAAGAGAAAGAAATCCTGTTACACAGCAAGTCCTTCAGAGAAAGATCAGGGGACCCACCCACGAATGCCAGTTGGGAAGCCAGAGTCTAAAGGGCACCCGAAAGCCTGACCCCCGCGGGAGAGGCGAGCAAATGTCAGCTGCACAGTCCCTCCTAAGGCTGACTAAACCTACTGTTGGAATAAAAGAAGATGTGCCTACGTGCTTCTTACTTTTCACCATCCTTCAAGATGCTTCAATCTCCTAGACACTGCTGAGGCTTCCCATCTCAGTTAACAAGCCCCGGCTGTTCAGATCACCCTCCAGCCTGTCAAGTGGGGCCCTGGCTAGGTCAGAACTGCAGATTGGCTCCCATGTGGCAGGGGGTGGAGGTGAAGATTACAAAGCCAGGTGGCCATTCTCCCCAAACCCAGTGAGCCTGCACCCTGCAGTGTCAGTTCTACACAAATTTACTCAACCTTTGACTCCACTGAAGTGATGGCAGACATCACAGTGACCGACGGATACCCAGGGAATCACCAAGCCATTTGAGATAGCATCTCTACTATCCTACAGTAGAGTGAGGCCAGATGAACTAATGGTTGCTAAGATTCTTTCCAACCTCATTAGGAGAAAGACCTTGTTTTACTTTTTATTTTTTAAAAGACCCCAAATACTCTCCTGTGAATTTCAGAGCCAATGCAGAGGACCAGCACAAGATGCCCACATCACACTGGGAGGTGGAAAAGGTGATGCCACACACCCTCCCCAGGTTCTGCCTCATAGCCCCGTTGCTTTCTAAATGGCCAGCAAAAGTTTAATCATCCATATTCCGTGGAAGAGATAAAGTACACTACCTTGCCACGTGATGTGCCACTGTTCTCAAGTAATGGCGTTTGTGTCGTGGCCTAGCTGGGAGCCCAGGCAAGGACACGGAGCTTCGCCTCATCTAAACCTGGGGAAAAGCAACCGCGGGAAAGGAAGAGCTCAACAAGGGGCTGTGCAGACCTCTGAGATGACATGGAGCTGTGGCAGGACTCTGAGGGTGTGCCCCCCAACAGCAGCAGAGAGGCAGACTGTAATCCACACCCAAGACAGACAACAGAGGTGTTCTGACTTGCTTCTAAAACGAGAGCTGTGAGCCATTCACTGACCTCAGATGAGCAAACCAGCCCCAGTCATGGGCTGCAGTCTAAGCCTCCCCCAGCTGCAGGACCTGCATTTCACATGCTCATCTGCTACGTGCACAGCCCATGAGACTGAGACAGTGTTTAACAGTCTCTTTGATGAGTCTGTGGCTCTTAATCTGAGTGTCTGGGTCAAGAGGATTAAACAACAAAAAAAAGAAGGTGGGACCGCCAGTACACACCTCCTTCCCTGCGCAAACGTGGTGAGGAGACAGACACAGCTCTTGGCTTTGGGGAAAAATATGCAAAAATTGGGGTACTGCACTATGAACTGAGCACACCTACTGCTTAGCTGCTCTGGTTTTCAAAGGCAAGCCTGGTCCAGACTGAAGGCTGACTAGTTGTAAGGCTGATGCAGTCTCCTTTAAACCAGCCACCATCTAATGAGCATCCCCTAACGTGGGGGACTGTTTGGACTTAACACTGAAAAAGCCATGTTTAAAGACCAGGCCCGACATGAACCTCTTTCCCCACACACGTTGGTCACAACTTCTTCAACTTGGCCACTGGACCCATGTCATGCCACTATAGAACACGTCCCAAAGCCAGTGTTCCCTCAGCACAGCAGAGAAGAGCCCCCAGCTCAGGAATGACACGCAGCACACGGGACAGACAAGAGCAGCTACGCTGCAGTCACTCAGCCCACTGCCAGTAGCCAGCACACAGGTGACCTGTGTAAACATGGCGAGCACAGAAAACCCGTGACAGTCCCCCTACCCCCATCAGAGAACTGTGACAGGAGAGCCAGAGGTGGCTGCTGACCTGGGAGGCTGTAGGAAGGAGATGACACAGTTAGCTCATGTATGTGGCCAAGCTTCTCATTAAGTCTCTCGGAGAACCACGCCATCAAGCAGGATATGATTCATAAGCAGTGACAGCATCTCAGGAGCTTAATAGGAAGACCGAGATTCCTCTCAGAGGGGTGGTTATTTTAGACAACTGAAGGGTATTTGAGAAACGGAATTATATCCACCCTGAGAGATGACTTCGTGAGCATACAGTGATCACCATCACAGCCACCTGCAGCTCCCACGCCACACAGAAAACTCCACTTTCTCTTCACACTCAGGACAAAAAGCAATTAAGAAAAGCAGCCTGCAAATTCATGGTGAATGAGAACATCGAGGAAAAAGGCAGGTCAGATTTCCTTGATTACCAAGGATTGGGGCTGCCTTGCTCAAGGCCCAACTCAGGTCCCACACATCCTAGAAATGAGGACACGGGCCTCCGTCTCATCTAAACCTGGGGAAAAGCAACCACGGGGACAGAAGTAGAAGCGGCCCAGCGGCTTCTCACATCAGGTTGTCAGGGCTGGCTCGACCTCAGTGGCTCACTGCAGCTCCAGAACTTGCCCGAGCCTCCCTCCCGTGCTGGTCTAGAGGTTTACACAGCACCCTGCAGGGCCAGAGAAGGTGTCGCACAGCCCAACGTGGGAGATGATGGCCTGGCTTTACTAAAAACCTGTGTGATCAAAATCACAATTGTAGGAAAGAAGTAAGTGAGCACAACTGGGCCCCATCTTCTGGGAGGAGCCCCACTAACCACAACCTCGCCTGCTTCTCCCACACACTCCCCTAAAGAGTGGGGTGGATGTGTTTCAACCTCCCGTGAAGATCAGCACACAAAGGTGAGTCAGGACCTCTTTCCCTTCTCTCCTTGCTCCTTCATAGTACAGAGTAGGGTATGACAGAGCCCGCCACTGTCACCAGGACCCCACCACACCAGACAGCCACCCTCACGATGTGCCACCAACAGGTTCAGGTGTCCTCAGGACCATCCTTGCTTCCCCAGCACTTCAACTAGGGCCAAGGCCAGCTCCTAGAGCCGAGGACTAGCTCTGCCACTCTTGAGGACAAGTTAAAAACGCCGAAGGCCACACTGGAGAGGAAGGCCCCATGAAGCTTTTCTGTCACCTTGGTGAGGAGCTGCCAGGCAGAACCCATTAAGTATCAATATTGCTGTTTATGGGTATAAATTGCTTAGAAGCTACATTTTGCAGAGTGTCTAATAGGCAGTGAGGAGCAGCTGCAGGCATGGACATTAGTTAGGATTGCTGAGTTCATTAGAGTTTCTGGCCCCTTCCCATGGCTTCCTAATGCCTAGCTCCTACATAAAGCACATCTCAGCAGTTTCTACAGAGCATGGCTCCCGGGATCAAGAGGACACTGTCCCTGGCTGCCAGGATAAGGAGCTTGATGCCAGAGATAGAGAGATAAGAGATGCAACTGGGGGGAGCCTGCCAGCCCCTGCCAGCAGAAGCTAGCCGGACTGCTCGTCCCCGTGGACCAGCCTCTGCAGACCAGAAGGTTGCAGTCCACCAAGCAACCCGCCTTTGGGGTAACAAGATGCAAACTCAGTCTCCAGCCAACCATGAGCCAGTGCGGCCAGCCAACCTCCCTCTGCCCATCTGAAGATGGAGACACTCTGGCCAACCTCCTGCAGTCGGGAAGGTCACACAAGGAATGTGTATCACGGACCTGGCCCACTGAAAGACTTAATGTCATTGTCATAATACCGGAGGACACCGGGCCTGGGAAACTAAGCTTATTTAGGTCTTGCTCTCAGCAGCCCGCACTTTCTAGTCAAATCTTGTCACTTTCGTTTTGCTTTTGTTTTCTGAAGATGAGAAAAACTGGATTCTTATTTTATCTGATCAGTGACTTCAATGGTAATTCCCCATTGGGTTCAAATTAGGTCATTTCACGTAAAGCCTGGTCTGGCAGCTTTAAGTACTATGTGGATAAACAGAAATAAAACTCCACCTGGGCTTCATCAGATTCTGTCCACAAGAAGCCACACTGTGATGTCGTGACCTGTTAACCTGCCTGAGTCTGCCTGATTCGGAGTTTGGGTGAATACAAGTTGCTGCCCTCCCAAGCTGCCCACAAAGGGGCATGGAAACTCCTGCCGCCATGCTCTGTCACTGCCCAGGCAGACTCTAATGAGGTCATCTGACATCGGCAGCCTGCGCTGCCTGACAGATACGGTCCTAATCACTTGGAATTTGTATGTCAACAGGCTGCTCACCCCTTCACCTGCTAGTGCTCTTCCCTTGACTTGGGACAGAAGAGGAATACCAGGCTCTGGGAGCGCTGGGGACCAAGACCTGGGGTTTCTTCAGTGGCCCAAAGGCAAGTCCAGGAGGCTGAGCAGGTTTGGCCTCTCCTCAGTAACCTGGGAGAAGTCAACCCTGTGCCCCCTCAAGAGCCCCTTTCCAGTTCCAAGCTACTGCTTCTTTCATTTAAAACATAACAAAACACATGAAGGTGGCTAGGCACGACCTGTATTCCCAGCACTTTGGAGGCCAAGGTGGGTGGATCACCTGAGGTCAGGTGTCCAAGACCAGCATGGCCAACATGGAGAAACGCTGTCTCTACTAAAAATACAAAAATTCGCTGGGCATGGTGGCAGGTTTCTGTAATCTCAGCTACTCAGAAGGCAGAGACAGGAGAACAGCTGAAGCTGGGAGGTGGAGCTTGCAGTAAGGTGAAGATTGTGCCACTGCACTCCGGCCTGGGCAACAGAGACTCCATCTCCAAAATAATAATAATAACAAAACATGAAGAAAAGGCCAGGTGCAATGGCTCACACCTGGAATCCTAACACTTTGGAAAGCTGAGGCAGGCAGATCACCTGAGGTTAGGAGTTCCAAGACCAGCCTGGCTAACATGGCAAAACCACATCTCAACTAAAAATATAAAATTTAGCTGGGCATGGTGGCGCTCACCTGTAATCCCAGCTACTTGGGAGGTTGAGGCAGGAGAATCGCTTGAACCCCGGGAGGCAGAGGCTGCAGTGAGCCAAGATCATGCCATTGCACTCCAGCCTTGTGATAGAGAGACACTCCATCTCAAAAAAAAAAAAAAAATGTTATTGGCAGATCAACATAGGGACATGGCTAATATTTATGTATTCATATTTTATTTTATTTATTTTTAAGACAGAGTCCTGCTCTGTCGACCAGGCTAGAGTACACCTACTTCAGCCTCCCAAAGTACTGGGATTACAAATGTGAGACACCACGCCTGGCCCAATATGTAAACTTTATGTTCTCTGGGAACAGATGTGCTAAGTTGTCAGCACCTGCATTTAGCAGTCAGTATTTGGGGCATAGACTCCCTACATGACCTGGGACTGCTGGCTCCACAGCTGAGGCAAAACTGGTGCTGATGCTCCTGGGGCAGCCACTATCCCTGAGGGCCCCTGGACAAAGCAGCTGTGAGGCCACAATTCAGCCTGCCTTGCCTTGGGGTAGGGAGGGAGGGAGCCTGTCCACCACCCTGCAGCAGAGTAGGATGCAAACCCAGGACAGATGTGCCAGGCTTCCCATGCCTTCCCCAACAGTCTCTCCGCTTCACCTACAGGGGCTTCCAGGCCAGCCTGTGTCCCCTCCCGCAGGCATCCTGTCCACACCAGTGCCCCCTGGTGGCCTTACACAGCTCCTGTGGCAGAGGCAGTTGCCCCCTGGTCTGTACATCACCTTTAAGCAGCCAGGGCTGGGAAGAGTTTCCTCTGCCCCTGCCTGCTGGTGCCACAAAGGGCGCTCCCCTCCCCGCCCCACCCCGCATGAGCTGCACCTCTGTTTCCGCCACTGGTTCTTTGCTCTTTCTGGCTCTGACTCTCCTCAGGATGCTACTCTGTGCCCAGGACGGTTCTGAGACTGAACAAGGGCAAGAGCAAGGGAGGCAGGACGCAGGAAAGCCAGGGCCCCTGCCTGCAGGTAGGAGGCAGGTGTGGACCGTCACAGCTGCAGGCATGGGAAGGGCTAGCTGTGGTCCTTCACCTGCATCCTGGCTGCCGAGAGGATTCCCCGTGTTAGAGGTGGGAACGCCTGCCGGAGGCCACCTGGCTGATGTAGGAAATGCTGTCTCCTGTCTGCTGAGTTAATGAGTATTGGGGACCAAAGACTCCACCCACAACGACCTGGAAAACTCTAGAACTGCTGCAGCTGGCAGTGCCACTGAGCCCAGGGCAGGAAAACGAAGCCCCAGGCCACGCTGGCTCTAGACATCTGTGGCTCCCAGCGTGGCCATTGGGCAGAAAGGGGCATTTTCAATCCACCACTAGGAAGGAAAAGTTTGTCCAGGAGAAGGCACAAGATGACACGGACTTTGTGTCTGCTGGACTGAATCTTGATTTTCTAAGCTAATGGGGTCAGAGAGGAAGGCCTTCCTGTCTCCAGCCTAAGATTCCCCCTAGGTAAAAAAACACGTGGACTCTGATTTCTCAGGTACTGCCAGCTCAAAAGGTTTCAGGCTTCTGGCTTCTTATGTGGCCCCAAGAGGGTCAGGATGATGGGTTTTGACCCTTCTGCATCCCTGGGGCCCAGCATGGGCCTGGCAAATAGGCTGCCTCCAGCTCAGTGGATAAGGCTGAGAAGGTCAGAAATTAGAACTCCAACAGCTTTCAAGGCCATTCCCTGCCAGGGCTTCATCCCCGACAGTCCCATGACTGTCCCGGCCTCCACACTGGGATTTGGTGACATACACATGGAATTGCATCCTTGATGCCCTGGACATAGGTATGGACCTGAGTGCCCAGGAGGGGCTGGCCCAGCCTTGACCAAAATCTCTGAATATGGATTCAGAAGCTAACAGCACAGCACTGGCCCAGAGGCACTGCCTGAGGAGGGATGCTCTCAGCAAGAGGCCCTGCAGGGGATGCCGGCGAGGCCCTCCCTTCTCCAGACTTGGCCTATGCAACTGGTATGAGTCCTGTGGCTTTCATCACACTGCACTGTGGGAAAGGCCCAGGGCCCCAGCAGACGTTTGTGAACTATCTGTAGATCAAATGTTCTGGCCAGGAGCTCTGCTCTGAAACCCAGGCACAACTCCACTGCCAGCAAGGATTTGAAAAAGCAGAAGGCCCTTCAGAGTCAGGCCAGCCTTGCCTGCTGGCCAGGCCCAGGTAGGCAGGCTCCCACTCTGCACGGGGAGTCCAGCTCTATTTGTACCTGGATGAGTAATACTCCTCCTCCAGCTCGTAGAGGTCAATGGAGATCTCATCCCGCAACATGATGAGCTTCTGGTCGCGCTCCTCCTGCAGCGCGCACAGCTGCTGGTTGCGCTGGTCGATGGTCTCGTTCACAGAGGGGACATCGTTGAGGATCAGGAACTGCTTAAGGTCGGACACTAGCTTCATCAGGGACTCACCGGCTCAGACCTGTGGCCATCAGAACCAGGGTGGGCACAGGGTGAGGAGGGACAGCGGCCCTGCCCTCAGGTGGCTGACGCTGGGCAAGTGATGGCCTCTCTGGGAGCCTCTGCTTCATCTGCAAAGTGGGACTCGATCCCTGACCTCCACAGGTTCATTTGTGAGAATTAAGTGAGAAAACTAGGATGTCAGTTCCAGAGGGCAGGCCCTCCCCTCCCCTCAGCCTCTGGCTTCCACTCTTGCAGGACTGGCCTCCAGTCCAACTGTGCAGGTGCACATTCTGCTCATTACAAATGCAAACCCCACAGATAAAACTGCAATCCCTCCTGCCTCCTGCCCCGGGTAAGGGGTGACACAGCTGCCAGCTGGGCAGGGCTCCTGTGGGACCTTTTCCAGTGCATTCTCTGCCTTGGATGTGAACCTGCAGGAATATCTGCTTATTGTGTTTCTCCTGTGATCCAAAGGAATCCAATGGCGCCTACAGTTCCGTTCGGCTGTTTGCCTTTTCACTCACAACTGACCTTAGGAACTTGTGAGTTAGCAGCGAGGGCTGCCCTCTTCCTGGCACCTGCACAGCTACAAGATGGCATGGCTGGCTCTCTGCCCAGGCTTCCTCCAGGTACCTCATGTACAGACAGTCTCCTGAGAAATGATTTGCCCCCACCTCATTTTTTAAAGCATCTCTACATTCGCCTCCTTCTGCTCCTTCTCAGGGGAAGAGCAGACCAGCCCCAGACCCCCCTACCTTCAACCCAGGAAACCCCGGCGGGGACTGATGCTCCTGGAGCCTGGGCTGTGCCCTCCACCCTGGCCACTCACGATGTTGGTGGCTGCACGTGCATCTCGTAATTGTCCTGTTCACCTTGAGTTGCCCGTGACACCTGTGTCTCATCCTCAATCTGGGGGCAAAGAAGAAAATGTAGAATCAACCCAGCCAAAGCATCCCACCCCGGCTCGGCCCAGCCCAGCTGATGGTAACTGTCATCTGCCCGGGATGCCCACACTAGCCACGACCTGTCTGTGGTACCTTCTACAGACCTGAGTGCTGTCAGCCAAACTCCTGGTAAGGTTCAATTCCACCTTCTCTTGTTCTGGTCATGGGAGACAACAGGCACCTTGCTCAAGACAAACGGAGGCCGACCCATGCCACTTGCTGTGTTCGGTGCAGGGATGGGGTCTTAGCTTGGCCCGGTCTTTTAGGGCTGTGGGAGGCCTGTTTGGCAGGAACTGTCATCACTTCCTTGGTATTTGGTAAACAGTTAGATGGATGAGTGAAGGGATGATGTATTTTTCTTTTCAGCAACTATTTCCTGATAACTTCCCAGGTGCCAGTCACTGTGTCACACACTTGACCACCATTAGCCCATGACATTCTCACAGAAGCCTTGCCTGCCACCCGTGGTTTATAGGTGGGCAAGCGAGGCTGGGACAACCAGTACAGTCAAGGAGTCTCAGACGGTGAACAGAGGGGCCAGGAGTCCAGCCAGTGCATTCGGCTAACCTGGACGGGGCTTCCCAGTAGGCCTTTCCAGGGCTCAGCTCAGGGTGGGTGTCAGGTGCCCTCAGTAGTTAAGAGCCTGACTTTGTGAGTTCAAATCTCCTGGGCCTGGGTTTCCTCCTGAAATGGAGAGGACAATGGTGCCCACCTCAGAGTCCCCATGAAGATTCAGCGGAACGGGCCCAGACAGCCACACAAAGTGGCTTGACACATGGCGAGCACAAAGTACATGCTAGCTTCCAGGCTTACCATCACTGCTTACTGAGCCTGCCAGGTCTGCAGCAGCCAGAAAGGATACAGCCCAATCTGGTGCAGCTGTAACGATCAGCAGGCTTGCAGGCCCCAGTGCTGACCACTCCACCTGCCTAGAGGGACCCTGCCTTCTCCCCTCAGCCTGCTTGTCTCCTGCTCGCTGGATCTGTGCCAAACCCCGAGGTAACTGTTTAACACAGGTAAACTCACCAATGCAGGACCCCACCATGCAGAAGAAACCGAGGCACTAAAAAGTGAAATCTCTATCCAAACCCACAGGGACGTGGGGCCCCGGCAGTTCAGCAAGAGTCCCCCTGCGCTGCTTTGCCAAGATGTGTCATTATTTGATTGATTTATCTGCTGACCGGCTCCCTGTGCACTGGGTGCTTCCTGTCTGGAACACCCTTCACTCAGGCTGCTCAGTCCCTGGCCTCTCCTGTCTCCACCCCTCCCCAGACCCTGCTCCCCTTTGTGCCCCCTGCCCCACCTTGGTGGTCTTGATGATCTCAGTGAAGTTGTCCATGATGGACTTGATGTCATCCTTCAGCCGCTTGTTGTAACACTGCAACAGTGTCTCCTTGCTCTGGGGCAGAGCTCTCTGCTGGGCCATGGGAGAGCCTCAGGTGGCGCAGGGGCGGAGACCTGGACCTAGAGTGCAGGACAGACCCCTGAGTGCAGGCAGAGCCCTCAGCCACCCTCTATGGCCCCACCTTAGCAGAACACCCAGATTTCCGGGGATTTCTTTCTGCCAGATAAAGTCAATCACTGAAACACAGATGAACTCATTCCATCAGCAGTCATCTCAGAGGTTGCCGGGACTCTCCTGTGGCCCCGCCTCTGCCAGAGCAAGCTCATCCTAGAACTCCTGGCCAGCCCTCCAAGCCTTGTCCAGGGCTCCAGTCCATACATCATGTCCAGGCCCACAGTGTGTCCCGGGAAGGCCTGCAAGCTCAACACCAGCTCCCTGTCCCTAGCCAGGGCATAACTTCTTAGCCTGTTGCCACCCTCGCCACGCCCTCCCATCTGAGGAGTCCTTCCAATCCGACCCCTCTGCACGGCCTGCATCCACGATTTCCTTCCACTCCTACTAAGGCTTCTGACCTCATCCCTGTACTGCTGCCCCCTCCCTCCAGTTTCCACGCGGCAGGGAAGAGGTCCTAAGAAGCTGTCATTCCGCCGGGCTCGGTGGCTCATGTCTGTAATCCTAGCACTTTGGGAGGCCGAGGCGGGGGGGAAAAAAAAAATCACCTGAGAGGTCAGGAGTTCGAGACTAGCCTGGCCAACATGGTGTAACCCCGTGTGTACTAGAAATACGAAAATTAGCCGGGCGTGGCGGCGGGCGCGCCTGTAATCCCAGCTACTCGGGAGGCTGAGACAAGAGAATCGCTTGAACCCGGGAGGCGGAGGCTGCAGTGAGTCGAGATCGCGCCACTGCACTCCCGCCTGGATGACAGCGCGAGACTCTTGCCTTAAAAAGAAAAAAAAAAAAAAAAAAAGCGGTCATTCCACTCCCTTGATTAACAGCCTTCATGGCTCCTCGGTGCGCCGGGACAAGGGGATCAACTCCGCGCGCCCCTCTGCCTCTGCCCTGCAGCCGCACTGGGCGGTCTCGGTGCTGGACCTGCCTGGCTCTTGGACCAGGTCTTTACGTACAGTGCTCCGCGAGGGCCTGGGGACCCCTGGGTTCGTGGCCTGACGCAAGGCCTAGCGGACTCCTGGACGCACTCGCGTTGTTTGAGCCCATATTTGGCGGGATGGGGGAAATACGTCACAAGTAGTAAAGGGACCCCTGATCCCAGCCCCCAGCCCCCAGAGATCACCCACCCCCGACTCCCGACCACACACCCACCACCACCTCCATCCCCACCCCTGACACACCTCCGTCCCCACCCGCGACACACCTCCGTCCCCACCCCCCCCCCACCCCCCCCCCCCCAACCACAGCCCGCGCACCAGACGCCGCGTCCTCGGTGTCACCAGGGGCGGGGTGGACAAGTGCCTCCCCCCAGGCCGGGCCCGCCCTCCGCAGTCTCTCGGCCGGGACAGAGTCTTTCCGGTCGCGCCGGAGTCCAAAAACGTAGTCCGCCGTCTCAGCCTCTCCGCCCTGCGTCGATTTTTTGGTTTATAGGAGTCCTGTTGCTTTAAATATGAAATACCGCGCCGGCATCAACTCTCGCGATCTTTGAGGCCGCATACTTATTACCCACAGTTCCCTTTCCTTTCTTTCTCTTCCCGCCGCCCAAGATGGTGAGTGAGGCCTGGTTCCGCGATACGGTAATCGGGTCCCGGATTCACCCGCTGCCATCCTTCTCCAGGCGTGGCCCCACAGGGCCTCCTGCTCCCCCTAGCTCTAGGAGAGCTGTACCCGGTGTGGCACGGAGACATTGAGACGGACTAAAGCCCTGGGCGGCCGGGAGCGGGATGCGTTAGTTCCCATGCCGCTGGGCTGGAGGAGGAGAGCAGGGAGCGCCGCGGTGCGGGACTCGGACGGGGCCGAGGCGCCGGCAGTACTAGCGGCTTCTGGTTTTTCTGAGGGTCGCCCCAGAGGCTTTGACCAACGAGTCCGAGCCCGCTCCTGCTATTTCTGGAGCCTGCGGGGCCGCGGTTCAGACGCCATGAGTCTTGTACCAGGCGTCTCCTGGGTGGGCGACGGGAAGAGAGCGTGGCCTCGGCCTGGGCCTTAGCCGGGCTCCGGCCACTCTGGGTGCCGGGGGCAGCGTGGTCGTGCGGCTGATGGTAGATGCCCCTGTCGGGTAACAGCGAGGACGTTCCCAGCAAGCAAGAGCGCAGCTGCACAGGCTGGGGTGGCGCCGGGGGGCTTCAGGACGCAGCTCGCCGGCCAGGTTTGGGCAGGGGCCGTCGGTGCCCCTTGTTTTAAAGGAATGAGACCTCCCGACGAAGAAGGCGGCGGTTTAACCGGAATTTTCTTTCTGTCCAGCCGAAAGGAAAGAAGGCCAAGGGGAAGAAGGTGGCTCCGGCCCCTGCTGTCGTTAAGAAGCAGGAGGCCAAGAAAGTGGTGAATCCACTATTTGAGAAAAGGCCTAAAAATTTTGGCATTGGTGAGTAACAAACGATAGAATGGAAACAACCTATGTTTTTCCCAGGGAAATGTGGTAATGGGATTGACTTGGATCTTGTAGGTTTCAGTGGGTGTGAAGTGGTCTCAGCCCTTAACCTGTGTCCCTTAGAGACAGGGGCAGTGATGGTGTGTGTGTCTTGTTTTCCTTGGGAGTTGTTCAGTGAGCATTTGGTTCAATAGCGTCGTGGCCTTGGCTTCAGCTTGGCCATTGGAAAACAAGTACAGTAGTGTTGTCCCAGCGAGGCCCTCGGACTGCGATTCTGCTGTACTTGGTGGCACCTTGGCTTCTTGTTAGGAAAGGCATCGTGCTCTCGAGAGCTCGCGTTCTCAGGTGTTTGTGTACAGATGATGTAAAAGAATATTTGCTATTTGAAAGATGTTGATGACGTTTTAAACCACCAAGATCGCTGATGCACCAGCACCCTTCTGAGTGGCCCCAAACAGGAACTTGACACGGAATTTGAGCCTCGGTCGATGTCGCCCTTTACTTCTCAGGACAAGATATCCAGCCCAAAAGAGACCTCACCCGCTTTGTGAAATGGCCCCGCTATATCAGGTTGCAGCGGCAGAGAGCCATCCTCTATAAGCGGCTGAAAGTGCCTCCTGCAATCAACCAATTCACCCAAGCCCTGGACCGCCAAACAGGTGAGGTTCTGTGGCATGGAAAGGAGTTTCTCAGGCAGGGACTGTACTCCAACAGTTCCAGATCTGAGGCTTTTGGGTGACGGGAGCTTTTGAAGTTGATGAGTTTATTAAAATCAGTGATTGCTTATTTCATCCAGAACATGAGAGTCAATGGTTTGGTTTCTTGAACTGCAGTTGTCATTACATTATAGTTCTTACATACCAGCACAGCGATCTAGCATTTATATTAAGTGATAAGGATTAGAAGCTTGACTATAAGCCTAAACTGAAGAGTGTTTTATCAGCTACCCAGCTGCTTAAGCTGGCCCACAAGTACAGACCAGAGACGAAGCAAGAAAAGAAGCAGAGGCTGTTGGCCCGGGCCGAGAAGAAAGCGGCTGGCAAAGGGGACGTCCCCAGTAAGAGACCACCTGTCCTCCGAGCAGGTGAGTAGACCCCACCTTAGGGTGAACACTGGGGGCAGTCTGTTGCAGTGATGTAGAATTTCTTCACCTGAAATGACTGAAGAGTAAACCCCAGCTTCTTGTGACCAGGCCCCATGAATGCTCACAGTGATTGTCTGTTCTAGGAGTTAACAGCGTCACCACCTTGGTGGAGAACAAGAAAGCTCAGCTGGTGGTGATTGCACACGATGTGGATCCCATTGAGGTGTGTTTGCCTGTTGACTGCTAATCCAAGGGCTTCTGTCAGTACCAGGAGGAGAGTAGGCCTAATGGCGAGTCAGTGATGAAACCAAAGTGGGTGAGGACAGTACTGACAAGGGATCCAACTCATGCGTGGCTCTTGCAATGATGTGAATCTCTCACTGAATTTAACCTTGAAGTGCAAATCCATGAGCTTTTTAACCCTGAGCACTTGCTACCAAGCTAGCTTTGAAATGTACTGCTTTTGGTCAAAATACACTGTTCAACTAATGCTTTCTTTTAGCTGGTTGTCTTCTTGCCTGCCCTCTGTCGTAAAATGGGAGTCCCTTACTGCATCATCAAGGGTAAGGCAAGACTGGGACGTCTAGTTCATAGGAAGACCTGCACCACTGTCGCCTTCACACACGTTAATCCGTAAGTACACAGCCTGGCCCCAGACTTCGCCAGTGCATTTAATCCATGCCTCACAGTTGTTTTCCTTAAGGAAGTCTTAGTTTTAAGAAATAACGTTTATCTGAACTTTTGCCAGTGATGATTAAGAATTTCTTCACCTGAGTAAACCATGTGGTCACATTGCATCTCAGCAAAAGATTGTCTTGAGCTAAAAATGAAGACACATGTTCTAAAAGGGAAACAGAGGCCAAAAACCCACTTTTGTTTTCCCTCCTGCCTTATTAGGGAAGACAAAGGTGCTTTGGCTAAGCTGGTGGAAGCTATTCGCACCAACTACAATGACAGATACGATGAGGTAAGATCAGCTTTACACAAAATACTGTCATGTGCTAATCTTTTTCCCAAACAACTGGCTGGCTTAACTCATGAGCAGTTGTATTTGGCAATCAACTTGGAACAGCCAAACAGAACAACGCAACTAATAACCTTGAAAATCTCAGAAAACAGGCTAAGCTGACTCCCTGTTTTTGTCTTTTCAGATCCGGCGTCACTGGGGAGGCAATGTCCTGGGTCCCAAGTCTGTGGCTCGCATTGCCAAGCTAGAAAAGGCAAAGGCTAAAGAACTTGCCACGAAACTGGGTTAAATGTAAATAACTGTTTCTGTAAATAAAAATAATTAATGCAAATTTTCCTTCAGCCAGTGTCTGTGGGTATCTTGGGTTGAATCTTGGGGTTAGCAAGTATAGCTTTTTTTTTTTTAAAGAGCCTCACTGTTTTCCAGGCTGGAGTGCAGAGGCATGATCTCAGCAACCTTTGCCTCCCAGGTTGACGATACACTGGTGCCTTAGCCTCCTGAGTGGCTGGAATTACAGGTCCACACCTGGCCGATTTTTGTGCTTCAGGTAGAGACGGGGTTTCACAATGTTAGGCTGGTCTCAGCTGTTGACCTCAAGTGACCCGCTGCACCCAGCCCTTCTCACCCTTATACATTCATAAACCAGGCATTTTGCTCCTTAGGTGTAATTTTCATGTTAAGTTTTACGAAAGTTCTTTGGACTGACCAAAACGAAGCCAGGATTTTATGATCAGTCATGAGCTCATGCAAAGTAGAAGGCCCCAAACTTTTATTCATCCCAGTAGCACATGATCAAGCATAAAGGTAGTCTTTTCAAATACGTCATTATTCAGGGATAGGGCTTTAGCTGCTGGTCTCACACACCAGGTGTTCCACATATGAATTTATTAAACCACAGGTATGATGTAGCTGCAGAGAGTCCATATCTAGGTTGAAAGTGTTAATGGACTGCTGGCCTGAAGGGGAGAGAGCCAGAGGGCCGCCTGGGACTCCAGGTTATGATGTACTGCAAATGCTCCTTCCTCAGAGTGACTCTGGTTTGCCTTCCTATGGGTCCTTCAGGGACTGTATTTTCTGCAGAGACTGTGGACTCAAGTCCACTGTCTGCTGCCTGCCAGCCTCTGCACTACTTCCTAGTGGCTGTCATTTTAATTGGAAATCCTGTGTGGCCTTTATCTTGGCCTTGACCCCTCAGTACTTGCCTAGCTAGGTTCCCTTTGCTGAATTGCCACCTGCCCCATATACACGTGCGAGAATGTTTGCCACAACAGACTGAGTAATGAGGGTTACGAGGAGGAAGGACCGTATTCACAAAAGCTACTTGTTCTGGGGTGAGCTGGTCACGACATACTGAAGTCAACATCAATGAAGATGGGCTCTGCGCCTGTGATTCTGGTCATAGCCTCCAGGTCCCCGTAATGCCAGTGGTTCCTTTCTGGATTGTTCTCGGGGACTAAAGACTTACTGGTTTCTGTCAGCCTCACCATTCCAACGAGGTCCATTTCTCCCTCAATCTATAAAGGAACGTGAGAGACCATGGAGCCTGGCTGACTCCCAGAGCCTTCCCTAAAGCAGGAAGTGTCCATGTCCTTTACCTGGCCTTTCTGCCAGGTTTCAGGATTCACTTTCTCCCGGGGAACCAACCCTCTATTTACCAGGTGGAAAGGGTTTCTGAATAAAAACGGTCACTCACGGTTACTCAGGCACCCATAGAAACAACTAGCACCAAGGAAGTCTTTTAAAACAGGACTGATTCAGTGGAGTGCTGGCAGTCCCACACACAGTCTTCCTCTCTTGAGGCCCCTTGGTTAGTAAAAGCTTCCCTGCCACCTCACCACCTTTTTACCAACGTGGCTTTCCCCTCTATCTCTGCTTCTTTCCTTGTGCTTTACCCACTGCAATGCCAGAGCTGAGACCCCACACCTCTTCCCTGAACTAGCAATGGCTGCCTCCAATCCCTCATAAAAGGGGCAGCGGTGAGGAGAAGCCCTGGCATCCCAGCCTGCTGGAGACAGAGCATTTGGGACCGACCCATCTTGGCCATAAAACAGGAACCCATGGGCTAACTAGAGCCCCAGGTATTTTCATTTGTACATTAATCCTCCAGTTCCTCAATGAATCACACGGGTGCTCCTGTACCTGTCATTTGCTTTGCCTGGAATGTTCTTCCTGAACTCTTAACTCCCAAATAGCCTCTTAACTTCCAAATAGCCCCCAAGGGAGCCATCCCTGACTCCACTCCCTGAAGGTAGGGCTGGGCTCCTTTCTCAAGTTCCTCTCCTTGGCCCCTCCTTATACCCCGCCATCATCTACTGTGTGGGCCACTAGAGAGTTTCTTCAGAGAAGAGGCCCCCATTTCATGAATCCCTCCTTCCGCTTGAGAGGTCAACATACAGAAATTATTCAGTCATAATGAGCTAGCTGAGAAGTTTAGGTCAATGTCACAATTAGAGATTTTAAAATCTGCAAGGAATCGAATTTTCTGGGTATCTTGGGTTTCCCAGGGTCTTACTCAGGTTAGGGACTGTGAAGGAAATAGTGATGTAAATTAGTTTACCCTGACTGCCTCTGCCAGGACAGCCAGCTCCCACATGCCCTACTCACCCTAGGTGGGTGCACTGGAAGGGAGTGGCCACATAGGCTCCAGTCTCAGCTGAGGAGAAGATGCGGCCGGCCTCCCAGGCCTCTCAGGCAGGGTCCACCATAGTCCGGGGCATCATATACAGCTCCTTGGAGTGATCAAAGCACCCCCTGACTTTCGCTGGCCTATACTCCAGATTTTTCAGTTCCATTGGGCTGCATGGAGACAAGAAGTGCCTGAGCAAGGTTTGCCCGGAAAACGAATCCCCTAATGAGGGTGGCAGACTACACAGCCCAACAGGGCCAGACAAGAGAAGGAGAAAGATAGAGGGCATCCTCTCTAAAGGGAAACTGGCCCTTTGATGCCATGTGGGGATGCGGATCTGCACTCCCAGAGTCCAACTCTACGAGAGAAGCTAAAAATCTGGACGACTCCATGAATATTTCATGTGAAATGTTTTAAAACGTGTGGGCCGAAACCTCATCCACAAGCCGAATCTGGCATACTGTTTGCTATGCTCGATGGAACATTTGGTTGGATTTACCTGCCTCTGAGGGAATACTCTAGGGAGAGGGCAGTCAAATCATTTAGGGCACTTTTTCAAAAGACCACCCTCGCAGTGAGAACGACAGGGCCTTGGGCCCCGTGGAAGATAAGTTCACAACACCTGCCGAAAAAAGAGTGACACGCAGGACCCCAAATAAGACTTCCCTCCATACGTCAGGAGGTGGGCTCAGGTACCTTCACAAGGGCAGTCACATGTCAACAACAAGCCCAACAGGATGACTGATACTGAGAGCTCTCATCTGAGGTCAAGGAAGTGACTAAAAGTCCTGCCAAGAGGGCCAGGCTGCCCAGCAGAAACCAGGGCTCCACTGTTGAACTCAAGTGAGCTCAGCCCCAGGGGCACAACCACACACTTATTCTGCAGGCAGAGGAACAGGCTCAGCCAGAACTCTGGACTCCAACTCTGCAATCAGGTTCGGCTTCCACTTCCGACGCTGGACCTACAATGACAGAGCATAAGCCCAAGCAGATGGCAGCAGGGTCAAGGGCCCAGAGTTACCCCACCAGGTGCCAGTCTTTACCTGCCATGTCCCCAAGCCAAAGGCAGTCACAGGGATGATGAGCAGGACCCAATGGAGAAAGGAGTCATCTTCCACTTTTGTAGCAGATGCATCTGCTGCAGAACTGCCACACCTGCTTGGCCTCCAGGCCACCTCTGGAGAAAATTTCACAACACTGACATGGAGGCATAAGCCCTTGAACAGAGACCTGGAGCAGCCAGTTCCAAAAAAGACTCCAGTACTGCCTGAGAGAATGTGGCAGAGGAGGGAACAAAACCTGCTGCCTGGAGCCTACTAGTAGCCCCTGTGTCCAGCCCAGCACAACCCAGTTCCCGGGATGTGGCACACACTGAGTATGCTTGCCGACTGAATAAGTGAGATCTAGGGCTCAGTGTTGGCTTGACCACCAACTACGACCCTGAGTAACACATGCCTTTTTACTCAAGAGTATGTTAAGGTGTGTTCCACTGGACTATGATGCACCATTCATCCACTCAAAATGCATTTAATAAGCGGCTAGTTACTAAGTCGCTTAGCCAGGCGCTCGCTAAGATTTAACCTAGCGAGGAAATTCCTAGCCTAGGAATTTCCACATCACTATCTATCTTCCCTACTGGGCCTTGGAGCCAAAGCAAACATTCTCACAAGGCCATTTTGAAAGTTGTCTTGTTCTTGGAATAAAGCCCAAAGATAAGCCTGTAAGCTGTGGGATGTTCTGAGGACAGGCAGGCATGTTGCAGAGGATAATAACGGACTTTGGGGACCCGAGGGAAGGGGGTGAGGGATAAAAGCCTACACATTGGGTATGGTTTATACTGCTTAGAAGACAGGTGCACCAAAATCTCAGAATTACCACTGAAGAACTCATCCACGTGACTAGAAACCACCTGTTCTAGAAACTATTGAACTGTTAAAAAGGGAAGAGTGCTCTACCTGCCACCTACTACTGTTCTTTTCTTCCTAAGGATGGCGTTACTGCTCAACCATGTTTAAGCCATGCCCACATTTTCTGAATCCTTTTTGCCATTTCCCTTCTCAGCCCTAGCTTCCGTGTGACTTCAAACAGCAGCACCTGCGGCTGCTTTGCAGTCCCGCCCTTCGATTCTTAGGCCCGTTTGTCTGCACACACATATGCAGCCAGAATCGCCCATGGCAGACCTTCCAAACCAGGTCGGTTACTAACAAATGGCTGTCAGTATGAAGAGACACAGCCGAGGTGTAACCTGCAGTCGTGTGCTGCCTCGAGGGATCCAAGGAGCCTGCAGAGCCTATAGATTGTGTGAGCTTTGCTAGAGATCACAGCCTTGGCTTCTTACCAACCCAAGAAGCCAAGCCTCCCCTTTTCCACTAATTTTTCCTGAGAATGTTTTCTTCATTTGTTTTACATGACTCAGGTTCTGGGAAGTTCACACTGAAACCACATTGCTTGGTCTCACTTTAAATTCATGACAGCCTTTATTCTTGAGATAATTTTTGTATGATGTGTAAGGAAGGGGTCCAGTTTGTTCTCTGCATGTGGCTAGCCAGTTTTCCAACACCATTCAATAGGGATTCCTTTCCCATTGCTTTTGTCAGGTTTGTCCAACATCAGAGGGTTGTAGTTGTGTTGTGTTATTTCTGAGGCCTCTGTTCTGTTTCATTGGTCTATATGTGTTTTGATAACAATACCAAAATTTTTAGCCTTGCCTAAAAAAACAAAGATGCCTCCAACTTTGTTCTTTTTGCTCAGGATTGTCTTTGGAACATCACACACACTGGGGTCTGTTGAGGGTGCGGGACTAGGGGAGGGATAGCATTAGGAGAAATACCTACTGTGGATGATGGGTTGATGTTGCAGCAAACCACCATGGCACATGTGTACCTATGTAACAAACCTGCATGTTCTGCAGATGTATCCCAAAACTTAAAAACTTATGACCACCATGGCCCCTCATTTTCAGAACTGCTTTGATTTCTTAGCATTTGGAAGGAACAGACTAGAGTTACCACACATGGGATTATGCTTAGTATCACTTTTGCTCACCTCTTCACCCTCACCCTTCTCTACCAACTTAAGGATTTTTACGTGGACTTTTACTTGGCTGTATGTCTTTATCCCTCACATTCTCATCCTAGGGTCTACTTTGAGAGTGCAGACTTAAAGCCCACCCCAAACTGACAGTCTGTCATAACACATATCTGATCACAAGTTTCCATACACCCAGCATCAGTCCACACAGGCCATAGATGCTGTCAGCCCCTTGGACCATTTTTGTCTGAGTACTGCCTTTTCCTATGAGGTTTCTGGGCTTCCATTTTGGCCACCAAGATGTGGCTGTTGTATTGTGCTGAACCCCTATTGACATGTTTGATAGGGAAAATACCATGTTCAACCAGCATAAGAAGAGACCCAGAACCAGCCAACAAGTCACGGTTACACTGGAGGCTTACATACAGGGAGAACAATCAGCCACAGGCTGGACAGAACTGCCTTAAAGACAGTCCAGTGATGGTGAGCTGAACAAGAGATCCACCTTCCTGTAGTCCAGGGGCAGAAGGCTGGACAAGTTAACACAGCCCAGTGGTGGAGAGCTGGGAAAGAAAGCCACAACCACTTGCCAACAACATGCAGTTTATGTAGCACTTTCATGTAGCATCCTCCTCTTAAGGACTTCCACCTGGCAACCTTCATCTAACCCAAAACTAAGGGCCTCAATACCCCCATGTAGCCCATGCTCCAAAGGCCAGGGGCTCTGATGTTCCTCACAGACAAGAACAAATCCCCAAGTTGGCCACTCCTGGATTCCCTAGCTCTGAACATTCAGGTGCATCTGCCACACTCTGTCACTCTTAGGATATGCTTAAGTTACTGCTGTTAGGTGCACTTACCTTATTCCCGGAAAGCATGAGCCACTATCTGACAAAGGAAAGTTGTGAAAGCACCAAAGACATCCTGAATCAGCAGCACCCTCTTCCCAGGGTGAGAGGCGTTCACTCTCGGTAGGCCAAAAATAGAAATCGAACCACTCTGCAGAGGCCACATGTACTTGGCTTCACAAGCAAGCAAACCTTCGTCCCTGTGAGAACCTGGATAATCACCTCCTGAGACATAAAAAGCACCAAGACAATGAGAGATCACCCAGTAGACGGTTCAGACAGTAAGTCCCAGATGAGCCAAGAAACATGAGAAGCTCGAGCACAGATGGAGCTATCTGACCTGAGCCGCCGTCCATGCTAGTTTGTCCATTTTGGCTCTTTACTCAGAGATCTAGTGCTTTTTGCACCTCAATTAAGGAGGTGTTCCCCCTCTTTTCCTATCAACCCCCAAATATCCCAGTATCATATGAAGTTGTACTATAAGTTGAATCAACAACCATAACATAGTATTTTGGCCCACAAAACTACGGTACAGTATCCAATAGCCAAGAAATAGACAGACAGATGACCTCTGTCACATACTACTGAGATGGAATGCTTCCTATCTCACAAACTTACCCCCATAGGATCAGAACTGCTGATTCCCTAGAGGCAGATACATCCTTTAGGAGCAGTAGAATGGGTTAGGCATTTCATTCCAGTAGACCAGCAAGCAGAGGAGTTTCTCTATTGGCAGGGGTTGTTGACCCCAATCATGCTCAGGTAGGTTGTATGTGCTCAAGCAGGTGCTGTGTAAGGGAGGATTATATCTAGACATCCGGGGTTCACCACAGTACTTTGTTGCCACCATGAGGGAAGGAACCAGAGTATGCAGTTATGATGACCTGAGAAGTGCAAGGTGCTCAGACCCTTCATGAGTCACTGTCAAGGTCACTTTACTGAGTAAGCAATCTAGATTAGCATAAATAGTGGCAGAGCATGAGAAAGTATTTAGAATGTGTGGCTAGAAGAGACACACATCTTCACCATCTCAGAATAAGCATAGCTAGCCACTTTTACTGCAGTTTCTTTCTAAAGGGTGGCTCTTCAAGATGGCGACCATTCAAGCTTAGAATAAGAGAACTCAGCATGAGGCACAAGTGCATCTAGATGCAAGTTACACCAAACACTCAGTTCCTTTTGTGTATTTGCTTAAGCCACCCAGAGTTCACCTACAGATACATGCTGATAGCCATCTGTCTGCCTGAGCTCTCCTGCCATAGGACCAGGCATGCCTGCATGCAGGGCAGGCCAAGAGAAGTTGCAGTTAATCCTTGGAAAGGACCATCAGCCAGCTAGTAGGAGGATGGGTAGCTTCCCCTGCTACCAGTCCACCTCAACCATTTCTCAGGATTGTCTGATTGTCCTTGGCATGATTGGGCCCAGTTGCCCACTGGACTCACCTCACCAAGGTTTTACTTGCCTTGTCTTACTCCTGTAACTCCCTCAGTGTGCTCTGGCGTCACCCCCATGATTAGTTACACCCAAGTCCTTGTCTCAGGGTCTGCTTTCAGAAGAACAAAAACTAAGCACATGGGACGAGTGAGTCAACTGGTTTTACCTGAAAATTCTTAAATTCAACAAACCTGAATTATTTTTTTGGTTAAGTGCAGTCACTTTAGGTAAAGAAATAAAGGGAGTACATCTTTGTCCATTTTAGACTAAGGATATTTAGGACTATTGCTTTTGCCTCATGTCTCAATGACCAGTCTGAAAAACTGTTATGGCACAAGCAGGAAGCTTGGCCTCCTTCCTTTTCTGGGCTGCAAAAACTTTGAAAAAGAATGAATCAGGGTTTGAAATTTAGAGTTATCCAGCATTTTAGCTATGTATTTTGTCTCGCACAGTAACTGTTGGCTTGAACACCAAGAATTGTTTTCCATATGTATCAAGTCTGAAGCTAGGCAGTTACTGGTATTTGTACTGTACAGTGATGTCACCAGGTCCTTTTTATACCGCATGATCTTTAAGATATTTGTCAGCATGCTTGTACCTGAGGTCTAAGATGGCTAAGCTCCAGATATCATGGATACTTCAGCTACAAATACAGTGTAGAGCAGTATCTGCTATGCTGTTTTTGGTCAGAGAACTAGCTTTCCCAGAAGCTCACTAGCAAACTTACATTTGTGGGGTTTTTCTTGGAGACAGTTTTGCTGTCTCCCAGGCTGGAGTGCAGTGGCATATTCTTGGCTCACTGCAACCTCCTCCTTGGTTCAAGCAATTCTCCAGCCTCAACCTCCTGAGTAGCTTGGATTGCAGGCACCCACCACCATGCCCAGCTAATTTTTTTGTAGTTTTTAGTAGAGACGGGGTTTCACCATATTGGCAAAGCTGGTCTGGAATTCCTGACCTCAGGTGATCCCTCAAGCCTTA
>NW_022437753.1:0-26264 GCF_009761245.1 Sapajus apella
TGTGTGTGTGTGTGTGTGTGTGTGTGTGTGTGTGTGTGTGTGTGTGTCTTTATCTCTCTCCTCTTTTCCCTAGGATGACACTTTTTATCCTTTTGCCCTTGGATATCAGACTCCAGTTTCTTCAGTCTTTGGACTTCAGGACTTGCATCAAAGGCGTCTCAGTGACAGCAAAAAAAAAAAAAGCATAAACTCATCCTCTGCTATGGCTATACAGTATTCCATGGTGTATATGTGCCACATTTTTTTATTCAGTTTATCATTGATGAGCATTTGGGTTGGTTCCAAGTCTTTTCTATTGTGAACACTGCTGCAATAAACATATGTGTGCATGTGTCTTTAAAGTAGAATGATTTATAACCCTTTGAGTATATACTCAGGAATGGGATTGCTGGGTCAAATGGTATTCCTAGATCTAGATCCTTGAGGAATCCCCACACTGTTTTCCACAATGATTGAACGAATTTACCCTCCGACCAACAGTATAAAAGCATTCCTATTTCTCCACATCCTCTTTAGCATCTGTTGTTTCCTGACTTTTTAACTGGCATGACATGGTATCCTATTGTGGTTTTGATTTGTATTTCTCAAAATGACCAACGATAAGCCTTTTTTTTTTTCATGTGCTTGTTGGCCATATAAATGTCTTCTTTTGATATGTGTCTGTTTATATCCTTTGCCTACATTTTTAAAAATATTTATTTATTTATTTATTTATTTATTTTTGGCTTTAAAAATTGTATTTTAGGTTCTGGGATACATGTACAGATCATGCAGGATTGTTGCATAGGTACATACATGGCAAGGTGGTTTGCTGCCTTCAATCCCCCATCACCTATATCTGGTATTTCTTCCCTTGTTATCCCTCCTTACCCCCCACTGTCCCTCCCCTAGCCCACCCCAACTGACTGCAGTATGTGATGCTCCTCTCCCTGTGTCCACATGCCCACTTTTTAATGGGGTTGTTTGCTTTTCTTGTAAATTTGTTTATGTTCTTTGTAGATTCTGGATATTAGCCCTTTGTCAAATGAAGAGATTGCAATAATTTTCTTCCATTCTGTAGGTTGTCTGTTCACTCTAATGATAGTTTATTTTGCAGTGCAGAAACTCTTCGGTTTAATTAGATCCCATTTGTCAATTTTGGCTTTTGTAACCATTGCTTTTGGTGTTTTAGTCATTAAGTCTTTGCCCGTGCGTATGTCCTGAGTGGCATTGCTTAGGTTTTCTTCTAGGGTTTTTAAGGTTTTAGGTCTTATGTTTAAGTCTTTAACCTATCTTGAGTTAATTTTTATATAAGGTGTAAGAAAGGGGTTCAGTTTTAGTTTTCTGCATATGGCTAGCCAGTCTCCTGTATGAGGTGCCTGTGGACCCCTGCTGGGAGTTGTCTCCCAGGCAGAAGGCACAGGGGTCAGGGACCCATGTGAGGAAGCAGTCTGTCTCCTAGCAGAGCTAGAGTGCTGTGCTGGGAGATCCACTTCTCTCTTTAGAGCCAGCAGGCAGGAACATTTAAGACTGCTAAAAGCTGCACCCAAAGCCACCTCTTCCCCATGGTGCTCTGTCCCAGGGAGATGGGAATTTTATCTATAAGCCACTGCCTAGGGCTGCTGCCTTTCCTTCCGAGATGCCCTGCCCAGAGATGAGGAATCTAGAGAGGCAGTCTGGCTACAGTGGCTTTGCTGAGCTGCAGTGGGCTCTGCCTAATTTATACTTCCTGGCATCTTTGTTTACACTGTGAGGGGAAAATCACCTACTCAAGCCTCAGTAATGGCAGACACCCCTCCCTACACCAAGCTCAAGCCTCCCAGGTTGACTTCAGACTGCTGTACTGGCAGGGAGAATTTCAACCCAGTGGATCTTAGCTTGCTGTGTTCTGTGGGGGTGGGAGACACTGAGGTAGACCACTTGGATCCCTGGTTCAGCCTCCTTTCTAGGGTAGTGGATGGTTCTGTCTTGCTGGCATTCCAGGCGTCACTGGAATATGGAAAAAAAAAAAACAAAACTGCAGCTACCTTGGTGTCTGCCCAAATGGCCACCCAGTTCTGTGGTTGAAACCCAGAGTCCTGGCGGTGTAGGCACCCAAGGGTATCTTCTGGTCTGCAGGTTGCAAAGACCATGGGAAAAGCATAGTATCTGGGCCAGAATGCACAGTTCTCCAAGGCACAGTCCCTCATGGGTTCCTTTGGCTAGTGGAGGGAGTTTCCCAACCCCTTGCGCTTCCTGGGTGAGGCAACACCCCACCCTGCTTCGGTTTGCCCTCCATGGGCTACATTCACTGTCTAACCAGTCCCAATGAGATGAGCCAGGTACCTCAGTTGGAAATGCAGAAATCACCTGTCTTCTGCATCGATCTTACTGGCAGCTGCAGAGCGGAGTTGTTTCTATTTGGCCATCTTGCCAGTCACCAACCAAAATGATTATTTTTAAAAAAGAACAAGGTTAGAGGACTCAATTTTTTTGATTTCCTGAAACATAATACAAAGTTTCAGAAATCAAAATAGCAAGGTATTGGCATAAAGACAGATCAATATGTTAATGGAGTAGAATAGAAAACCTAGTATTGAACTTTCATATATATGGTCAACTAATTTTCAACATGAGTGCTAAGACAATTCAATGGGGGAAAGGACAGAATCTTCAACAAATGATGCTGGGAAAACTGGATATCCACATTCAAAAGAATGAAGTCAGACTCTTGTCTTATACCATGTATAAAAATTAACTCAAAATGGATTAAAGAACTAAATATAAGACATAAAACTGAAAAACTCTTAGAAGAAAACTAGGGGCACAGCTTCAACATTGGACTTGGCAATGATTTCTTGGCCATGACACTAAAAGCACAGGCAGCAAATGCAAAAAAAAAAAACAAACAAACAAAAAAAAAACAACAACAACAACAACAAAAAGAGACTACTTTAAACTTACAAACTTTAAGCCATCAAAGTTGCCTTATCTTGAAACCAATACAGTGAAATGACAACATAAGAAATGGGAGAAAATGGTTTCAAACCATATATCTGATGAGGCATTAATATTTAGAATACATAATGAATGCATACTATTCAACAACAAAAAACAAATAACTCAATTTTAAAAATAGACAAGAGATGTTAATAAATGATTCTGCAAAGATGATACATAAATCAGCAAGCATATGTAAAGATCCTTAATATCACTAATCATCAGAGAAATATCAACCAAAACCACAACAAGATATGACCTCACATATATTAGGATGGTTATTATTTTAAAAACACAGAAAATAGCAAGCGTTGGCAAAGATGCAAGGAAATAAGAATGCTTGTGTAATGTTGGAAAGATTGTAAAATTGTGCAAATTTTATCAAAAACAGTAGAAAGGGCCCACAGAAAAAGTAAAAATTGAACTATTTTATAATCCTGCAATCCCTCTTCTGAATATAAACCCAAAACAATTAAAGCCAAGTCCTCAAAGAGATATTTACACACCTATGTTCATTGCAGCACTATTTATAACAGCCAAGATTTGGAATCACTGAAAACGTCTATTGATTGATGGATATTCACATAATGAAATATTATTCAGTTAAAAAGGAAAAACAAAATTCACATGATATACTATGGATGAACCTTGAGCACATTATATTAAATGGTGTAACAGTCACAAAAAGACAAGTACTGTATGATTCTACTTATATGAGGTATCTAGAGTAGTGAAATTTATAGACACAAAAAGTAGAATGATTACCATAGGCTGGAAGGAGATAGAAAATAGGAGTTGTTTAATGGGTACAGAGTTTCAGATTTGCAAGATGAGAAAGCTCAGAAAATCAGTTTCAAAACAATGTGAATATACTCAACAATACTGAACTGCAAACTTGAAAATAGATAAGATGGTAAATTTTTTATTATGTGTGATTCCTAGTCCCATTATCTCTAGGACTGTATCTGCTACTACTGTCCCTCTTGTTCAACTCTTCTTAGTTATATTGGTATCTCAGATGTCCCTCAGACATGCACTTGACCATTTCAACTAATTGTCCTTGCAGATTCTTTTGTATTCTGAAAGAGAATTTCTGAAATTCTCTTCCTGTAGATATTTGTTTGACAAACTTCTTCCCTTCTTAAAAGGTTTTGTTCTAATATTATCTTCTCAAATATGTTTACCCTCACCACTCAAGTTATAATTAAAATATGCCTTCACTCTCACAACTTCTAATCTCCCTCACTTTGTTCTATTTATTTTTCCCATGATATTTGTCTCCTTATAGCTGAAAACACAACTGTACCTTTCCTCACCATAAACAATCTTGTAATGGCTTCTCATCTTGTGTGAATCACGTTCCTCACTTTAGCCCTTAAGGCTTTACATGTGCTCTCTGTTACCTCTCTAAGCTCATTTTCTAGTATTCCCATCCCTCACCCTTCCTTACTAACCTCTATCTAGCCTATCAGGTTTCTTCTCACTGTTCTTGAAAACTGCTATGCATGTTTTAGCCTTGATCTCTTGGTACATGTTATTTTCTTCTCTGGAAGACAATTTCCTCAGATATAATTATAAGTCTCCATTTCTACAGGTCTTTACTCAAAAGCCTCCTTCTTACCCAAGCCCCACATCTCTATTTTTAGGCATCCCAGCACTTAATATCAGGTTGCCCTGCCTTATATACATTTCCTTATCACTTATTATTATTTAGCATAATATGTATTTTTTTTTGCCTCCTCCACTAAAATGTAAGCTACGTGATGGAAAAAAGCTTTTGTCTGATTTTTACTATTATACTTCCGGTACTTAGACTAGTAGACACAAAGTAAATATTTGTTTATTAAAATTAGAAAGAATTACATCATAATTTTATTTGTGAACACATAAAAGAAAGTATATTTTCACCAAAAACACCTGATATCTTAAAGTTATATAGTTTTTCTGAGGCCTAATATGTCATACAGAATAGAAAACATTTTCCTTTAAATAAAAGACGAGGACTGTCACTGTGTAATATATTTTCTATATGAGATATTTTCAGTTATATTACAACGTGACACAGTGTTTGCATTAAAAAAAGAAAAAAATCTTGTGAAATAAGTTCAATTTTGACCACTGCTGTATCTGCAAGTAAATATATGTTAATTTCTTTTCTTCAAAACAGAGTGCAGATTAAGTGGCAATTACCATATGACATACCCTTTAAATCTAATGAGCAAAGAATATTAAAGAATGCATAATTACTATACACTGTTTGTGCTTTTCATTTGTGCCAATGATAAAAAGAGGTGGAGAGAATATTTGACTAATATAAATCATTCTTCATACTTTTCTAAAACAATTTAAGTGTATGAGGCATGACTTTACAGTAATTTGACTTATTTTCTTTTGTGACTTCTAAGTTAAATCTGAAGACACTTCTAAAATGTGTTCAAAATGTTTTTACATAAAATTCTAATAGGCTTTTTAAAGGCAAACACTCAACAAAGAAATGCTATTTGATGTAAGTACCCTGAACATAAAGTGAGAAAATTCAAATTTGAACACATTTCTTAATAACTGGATCTGTAGTATTTCATGCTACTTTATTTTTGTGGGTCACAGTTCCCTCAGTATTGAGTTAAATAATCTTTAAAATCCCCTTCCTTTGTTAAAATCATAAAACTTTCTAAAATAATTATAGCTTCTATAATGGGAGATGTTCAACTTGGGTACAGTTTTTTCAGTCTCCAGAAACATAGACCATCCATTCCACATTATAACACCAAATGTTCTATGTGATAACAATGATAAATATAAGTGTCTGAATATCTTCAAACATGCAGTGTCTATTCACTGAACAGAAAAGACAACAAAACTGGACATTGTAGTTGCAACAGATTGACAAGTGACAAGGTCAAGTTTATCAGTACATTAACATAATTCATCCCTATGCAACTAGTGACTGTGGAAGGAGAAAGTTTTTCAATTTAAAGACTGTGACTATCTTTAAGCATTTGTCCCAAGTTATAGCTTAAGGACATAGAGCCATTGCTTTATATATTTTCACCCTGTAGATGAATATACTCACAAAAAATATAATCTCAAATTTGTAAAAAATGTACCTTTTTAGTAGATTTTTACCGAAAATGCAAACAAAATTTGTGTAAGGTATTTCTAAATATTACATTTAAGTCTAGCCTATGAAGAACTCTTAAACAGGTTACTAGGTTAACATATAAACATGGGAAATTAGAAAACATTTAGTCTACATGATGTATATTAATATTTAAATGACTAATTTCCCCTGTATATATCAAATTTACCTATTGGTAACAGATCATTCATTTATGTATTCATTTATTTAAGAAATATTTACTTCTGATTTACACTTGTTATATACAAGGCTGGAAAGAGCATCACTGCTACCTTTCCAACAACAATAACAGAAACAAACCAGACATATACAAAATTTATAATTTTTTTGAACCTATCAGAAAGCTGAGGTCACAAGGCAACCAAATAATTTTAAATCTAAGAAAAAAGAGGTAATGAGTGATGAGATGGATTTTTCCAATTTTTTGTAAATCCAAATGTATCTCAAAATTTTTAAAAAGCTGTTATAAATTGTTGACAAAATGGTAAAATTTGACCAACACTGGGGAAAAAATATAGAAGCCCTAGTGACACGGACGTAAGGGGAATTCACATTTACTTATAGCATCTTCTCTGTGCATATCACTGGATACACAATACAGAAGTTGGTGAGGTCATGATAAAACATTCCTCATAGTGCAAGTCTGGGTCAGATCAATAGCAGCAGCAACTTCTATTCTGATCTCTTTCTCCTATTTCACTTATGGAAACAGAAGCCTTAAGCTGTCGGGGAAAAAAAGGGCAACAAAAACTGTCGCCCTTAGAGCACTCATGAACAAACCACAGCTGGTGGAAGACAAAAGAAACGGCAACAACAAAAACACTCTACCCACAGGAAGACAGGAGTACTTACTGGGCTAAGGACTACATATAGAGAAGAGCAAAGATACTTCCAAGGTACAGGGTCAGTGTTTGCCTAGGATGGAGGACTGAGAAGAACACCAGAGAACTCCTTCTGCCATCAGGCTAAGACTCACATGATAAGTAACAGGGAAATATTTCTGAGAGTGTTATAAGAGTCTGGAAGAAGACCCTCTCTGAGATATAGTCTAAAGGGAATACCTACATTTAAGGGTAGAGCAGATATCAATAAAAACCTTCAGGCATAACAAAATTTACCCTAGACACAACGTATAACTTGAGGAATTTGAAGCTTGGCACACTCATATTAACAATTCCAGCAAGAAACGCCAAACCCTGTTCCACTTTTAACTATAATCACACACACACACACACACACACACACACACACACAAACACACACATGAAACATATCATACCTAAAGCTTAGTTAAAACTAAAGCATGCCAAATTTTAACATAAAAATATTCAGCTTCATACTTACTGTTTTACATGAGATACTTGTGTTTTAACAAAAATATACATGAGTTATATTTAAAAAGCAATTATAAAAATACTGCAAAAAGACCAAACAATCAACAAAACCAGACTTGGATATGAGACAGATGTTGAAAGTCACACAAAAATTTTTAAATAACTATGATGAATATGTTGGAATTTCTCATGGGCAAGATAGTATGCTACATTGGCATATTTTAGCAGAAAAAAATGGAAACCACACGAAAAAGTCAAACTGCTAAAAATAAAAACACAGTAACTGATACAGAATGCCTTTGATGGGCTCACCAATAGATTGAAAACAACTGATTAATGAACCAAGGAACTTCAAGATATGCCCATAAAAGTTATTCAAATAGAAACACAAAGAAAAAAAGGTAAAAATAAAAGTATAGAGAAACCAAGATTTGATAAATAATATCAAATAATCTATCATATGTGTAATTGGAATCCCAAAAGGAGAAGAGGATACAGAGAAAAAGAAATATTGGCCAAAAATTCTTCAAAATGAATACCACACAACAAACTACAGAATACAGAATTTCAGAGAAAACCACATGAAACAATTACCAACATATCCCCCGCTACACACATACAAACAAAAACTTATGTTCAAACAGATGAAAATCGAATTCAGTCAGATAAAATGACACACTACAAACAGGGGAATGACGATGGAAACCATAGGGGATATTCTTTTTGTGAGAAACCATGTGACACATAAAACCTTAAAATAACATCTATAAAGTCATGAAATTAAAAAAAAATCAACCCACAGTTAAATACCTAGTGGAAACATCTTTCAAAATACGAAGAAGAAATAATTTCCCTAAAAACAAAACTGAAGGGATCCATTGCTGCATGCCTACTGCATTAGTTAGGTTTCTCCAGAGAAATAAAACAAATAGGATAGATAGATGATAGGTATATCAGTAGGTAGGTAGGCAGGTAGGTAGGTAGATAGATAGATAGATAGATAGATAGATAGATAGACAGATAGATAGATAGATAGACAATAGATATTATAAGGTATTCATTCATCTGATGATTATTAATGCAAAAAAATTACACAATCTTCTTTACATAAGGTAGAAACAAAAGAAAGCTGATGGTATAGTTCAAAGTCTTGAGAGCTAAAAAACTGATAGCGTAGATTATAGGCTGAGTCTGAAGGCCTGAGAACCAGGAAAAGTAAGTGCAAGTTTATATCCCAGTGCACACAGGCAGAAAGAGAGCAGGACAGTCCTTTCTTCTTCCACCTGTTGCTCTTTGTATACTGTAAATGAATTTCATTATGTCCACCCACATTGGGGAGTGCAAGCCACTTTTTTCAATCTATCTATTCAAATGCTAGTATCTTCCAGAAAGACCCTCATAGACACACTTAGCAACAATATTTAACAAAACGTCTTGGCATCTTATGATCCAGTAAAGTTTACACAAAAAGTAAAAGTCATAACTACACTTCAAGAAATGTTAGGGGACATTCTGCATGCAGAGAGAATATAATGTCAAGAGGAAATTTAAATCTACAGAAAGACATGAAGTGCTCTAGAAGGGGAAAAATTGTTAAAAATTGTGTTTGTCTTAATTCTAATTGTTCTAATTAGTTATTTGATTTGCTTTACTTGTCTGAAACAAAGATAGGAGAAAAGAATAGGGAAGCAACATTGGTAAAAAATTATACTACACATAATATGGCATATTATTTCAAGATAGACTTGAATAATTGAATATGTGTATTTTAAACTGTAGGATAATTACTAAATTTTAAATAGAATAATGCAGAATAAAGCAATAAGGGAGATAAAATGGAATCATGAAAATGCTCAATTCAAAAACGGGCAGAAAAAGATGGATAAAAGAACCTGTATAATTAATGAAAAACAGGTGGCAGGATGGACAATTTTAATCAACCCTCATCAATAAGCACATTAAAGATATATCGTATAAATGCTGGAATTAAAAAATATAGATTGCCATACTAGATTTAAAAAATCAAGACCAACCTCTATGTTCTTTAGAAGAAAATCACAGTATGTGATTATAAAGTAAAGAAATAGGTTCAAAGAAATAAATGAAAATATATGCACTGTAAGCACTGATCAAAAATAAAGCTAGAATATATTCATATCAAACAAAGTAGACATCAGAACAAATGATATTACCATGAAAAAGAGGGACATTATATAATAATAAAGGGATCCATTTTTCAAGAAGACATAACAAGTCCCAGTGCATATGCACTTAATAACAGAGGTTCAAAACACATGAAGCAAAAATGATAGAACTGAAAGTAGAAATAGAAAAATTCACAATTGTATTTTAAGATGCTAAGATTCTTCTCTCAATAATTGATAGATCAAGTAGAAAATCATGGAGGAAAACAAAGACCACAAAAGCATTATCAGAGAATGGATCAAGGTGGCAGAACAGAAGGCTCTACTGATTGTCCTCCCAGCAGGAACACCACATTTTAACAACTATGTGCACACAATAAAGCATCTTCATAAGAAACACAACTCAAGTAAGCAATCACAGTACCTGTTTTTAACCCTATATTATTGAAACAGGCACTGAAGCGGGTATAAAAGACAGTCTTGAATTGCTGACACCACCCTTCCCCACTCCTTCAGGAAGTAGCTGCATGACACAGAGGGAGAATCTTTGTACTTGTGGGAGAGAGAGCACAGAAATGAGAGGACTTTTGCATGGAACTCAATGCTGCCCTGTCACAGCGGAGAGTAAAATCATGCTGAGCTCAGCCAGCACCCATCCATAGAATGAGCATTTGGACCAGACCTAGCTAGATGTGAAGTGCCCATCCCAGCAGTCAGAACTCCAGCAACCATTGCTACTGCAGGCTACAGTGTTCTTGGTCCTTACAAAAGTTTGAAAGGCAGTCTAGGACACAAGGACTGCAATTCCTATGCAAGTGCTGATGCTATGTTCTTTTCAGAGCCAATGAACTGGGGCAGTGTGTGACCTAGCAAGACATCAAACTGTGTGGCTGCAGGAGTGCTTGTGACAGTCATCCCACAACCACAGGCAGCACAGCTTGCAAAAATGAAAGTGACTTCTTCATTTTAGTTGAAGAGAGGAGAGAGAAAAGTAAAGAGAACTTTGTCTTCCAACTTGGATACCAGCCCATCCACAGTAGAATAGTGCTTCAGAGTTGTGAGGCCCCTATCTCAGGTCCTAGATCCTGGATAACATTTCTGGTGGCACTTTGTGACAGAACAGAATCCACTGCCTTGAAGGGAGTACTCAGTTCTAGAAAGAGTCATCATCTATTGATTAAAAAGCCCTTGGACTCTGAAGAACCAACAGTGATACCCAGGAAGTATGTAGTGGGACATGGGTGAGACTCTGAGACATGCTGGCTTCAGGTGCATGCTTGGTCACAGTGGGGTAGAATAACAAATGGGTTCTTGGGGTTCCTGAATCCAGGTCTAGGCTCTTGAAGAGCATTTCTGGACCTATCCTGGACCACAGAAGACCCCACTGCCATGAAGGATGAGTCTCAGATATGGCAGCACTCACCACAAGCTGATGGAAGAGCCCGCAGCCCTTAAAAGAACATCAGAGTAGGCCTGGCAGAACTCTCTGTGGGCCAGTGATAGTGGTGGCCACAGGGAGAGGCACATCTGCTTGTTGAAAAGAGAAAAACAAGTGAGAAGGACTTGGTATATTTTGGCTTTACCGCCAGCATAACTACAATGGAGTAGAACACCAGTAGATTTATAAGGTTTTTGACTCCAAAGGCTGGTTTCCAGACAGCATCAGCATCTCTGGACTCACCAAGGGTCTTGGGGAACTTTTCACCATGAAGGAACAGACACAAACCTGGCTAGCTTTGACATTGCTAATGGTAGAGTTCTAGGGCCTGGAGTGTACAGAGGTGGTGGCCAGATAGTAGTTATAGCAGACTTTGGGGCAGACCCAATGCTGGGCTGATTTCAGGTCTGTTGAAAGGCAATTCTAGTGAAGGTGAAAATAAAAGTGCTCGTGTCACCCATCCTCAGAACCAGGTGGCTCAGCACAGAGAGAGGGAATTCATTTGTTTGGGAGAAAGTAAGGCAAGACAACGAGTCTCTGCTCTGGCAATCCAGAGAGTTCTTCAAAATCTTATCAAAGACCACAATGCAGTACCTCTACAAGTCTGCAAGAACCACAGCACTATTGTGCTTGGGGCTTAAGCCCCTTCAAACCCCTGGAAAACCTTCCTAAAAAGGATGGGCACAAACAAGCCAAGATAGTAAAGATACAATAAATACCTAACTCTTCAATGCTCAGACACTGGCAAACATCTACAAGCATTGAGGCTAGCCAGAAAGACTATGTAAGACAAACAAAATCAGAGATATTTTATTAACACCAGACCTGTCCCTTAAAAAATGCTAAAAGAAGATCTTCAATCTGAAAAAAAAATGGTAATGAGCAATAAGAAATTATTTGACCATTTATCTCCAACTTATAAGTGAGATCATACAATATTTGACAAATAGAGGGAAACAGCACACACTGGAGCCTATTGGAGTGTGGAGGGTGGAAGAAGGAAGAGAAGTAGTGAAAATAACTAATGGCTACTAAACCTAATACCTGGGTGATGAAATAACCTGTACATCCAACCCTCATGACACACTTTTACTTATGCAACAAATCTTCACATCATGCACATGTACCCCTGAACTAAAAATAAAAGTTAAAAAAAAAAGAGAAATCTTTGGAAGGTACAAAAGACACTGGTAATAATAAGTACATGGAAAAACACAGAGTATTATAATACTGTAATTGTGATGAGTAAGCTACTCTTACTTTAAGTATCAAAATTAGATACTAACAAATCAGAAATAATAACTACAACTTTTCAACACATAGACAGTACACCAAAACATAAAGAAAACAACAAATATTAAAACATGGGAGGATAAAGTGTAGAGTTTTCATTATTACCATTTTTGTTTGTTTGTTCATGCAAGATGTGTTAAGTTGTCATCAGTTTAAAATATTGGGTTGTAAGATAGCATTTTTATTCCTCATAGTAATTTAAAATAAAAAAACCCTTACAACAAATATACAAAAAACACAAAACAATAAATTAAATTATACTAACATAAAAAAAATCACCTTCACTGAAAGGAAGACAGGAAGGAAAAAAAGTAGGAAGAAAAGGCCACAAAACAAACAGAAAACAAGTAAAATGGCAGCAGTAAAGTCTTTACTTATCAATAATGACATTAAAGGTAAGTAGGCTAAACTCTCGAATAAAAAGACGTAGAATAGGTGAATGGATTAAAAACCAAGACCCAACAATATCTTGCCTACAATAAGCACACTGTACCTATAAAAACACACATAGACCAAAACTAAAGGAATGAATTAAGGTATTCTATACCAATGTAAACCAACAAAGAGCAGTAGGAACTATACTTATATTACATAAAATAGATTTCAAGACAAAAACCATAAGAAGATACCAAGAGGTCATCATAGAATGATCAATGTATAAATTCAGGAAAATAATATAACAAATGTAAATATTTATGCACCTAACACTGGAGCACCCATATATATAAAGCAAACATTATTGAAGTTAAAGGCATAGATAAATCCTCAGAAGAATAATGGCTCGATATTTCAACACTCTACTTTCAGCATTGGAGAGATTTTTCAGGCAAAAAAATCAACAAAGAAACATCAGACTTAATCTGCACTTCAGATGAAATGGACTTAATAGATATTTACAGAACATCTTATCCAATGACTGTAGAATACACATGTGTCTCCTCCATACAGTAATATAAAATAATTCTCATAAATAGTCCATATGTTAGGTCACAAAACAAGTAAGAAAACATTCAAAACACTGAAATAGTACCAGGCTATTATTTGACTACAAATTAGAAATCAATAACAAGAATTTTAGAAACTCTACAAATACATGGAAATTTATAAATGTGTTCCTGGACAGCCAGTGGATCAATAAATAAATTAAGAGGGAAGTTGAAAATATTCTTGAAACAAATGATAATGGGAAAAAATTACCAAAAATTTGGATAAGACAAATGCATTACTAAGAGGGAAATTTATAGCTATAAGTGTCTACATCAAAAAATGCCAAATAAAGAACCTAATGATGCATATTAAAGAATTACAAAAGCAAGAGCACATCAAACCCAAAATTAGTAGAAGAAACAAAATAACAAATACTAGAACACAAATAAATAAAATTGACATTAAAAAATATATATAAAAGATCAAGTGAATGAAAACTTGTTTTTTTGGAAAAGATAAGTACAACTGACAAACTAAGCCTTTAGCCAGATTAATTAAGAAAAAAAGAGAGAATATCCAAATAAATAAAATCTGAGATGAAAAAGTAGATATAACAACAGATACTGTAGAAATTCAAAACATCATTTGTGGCTGCTATGAACAAATATATGCCAATGTGTTGGAATATCTAGAGAAAATGGATACATTCCTAGACACATACAACCTACCAAGATTGAGTCATGAAGAAATCCAAAAAGTGAACAGGACAATAACCAGTAATGAAATCAAAGCTGTAATAAAAATTCTCCCAGTAAAGTCTCCTAATAAAAGCTCAAGACCAAATTTCTTCACTGCTGAATTTTGTTAAACATTTAAAGAAGAAATAATACCAGTTCTACTCAAACTATTATAAAAATAGAAAAAGAACTACTTCCAAACCTATTCTATGACACCAATAATAGCCTGATACCAAAAGCAGAAAAAGACACATCAAAAATAAATAAATAAATAAAAAAGCCCAATACAACTAATAAATACTGAGGTAAGAATACTCAGCAAAATACTAGTAAATCAAATTCAACAACACATTACAAATACCAATCATCATAATAAAGCGGTATTCATTCCAGAAATACAAGGATGGTTCAATATATGCAATTCAATCAATGTGACACATCATGTCAACAGAATGGAGTACAAAAACCATATGCTCATTTCAATTGATACTGAAAAAGCATTTTATAAAATTCAGAATCGTTTTGTGAAAAACCCTAAAGCTGCATATAGATGGAATGCATCTCAATATAATAAAAGCCATATATGACAGACACACAGCTAGCATCAATGAATTGGGAAAAACTGAAAGCCTTTTCTGTATCATATGGAACAAGACAAGGATTCCCACTTTCATCACTGTTATTTTACATAGTACTAGAAGTCCTAGCTAGAGCAATCAGACAAGAGAAATAAAGAACATCAGAACAGGAAATGAAGAAATCCAATTATCTTTGCTTGCAGATGATATGATCTTATATTTGAAGAAAATTAAAGATCCTTCAGGAAAGCTATAAGAGCTAATAAACAAATTCAGTAAAGTTGCAGTATACAATACCAACATAACAATATCAATAGCATTTCTACATGCCAACACTAAAAAATCTGAAAGAGAAATTTAAAAATTTCCATTTACAATAGTTTGAATAACATTAAATACTTAGGAATTAATATAACCAAAAAATTAAATGGTCTGTATATTAAAAAATATAAAACACTGATAAAAAATTGAAGGAGGTAAAATATGGAAAGATATTTCATGTATTTATACAACACAAAGCAATACTCACAAAAATACCAAGGACATCCTTCTCAGAAATAGAAAAAAATAAAAACTATCCTAAAATTTATATGGAATCACAAAAGACCAGAATAGCCAAAGCTATTATGAGCAAAAAGGATAAAACTGGAGGAATCACATTATCTGTCTTCAAATTATACTACAGAGATATAGCAATCAAAACCGCAATTACCTATAAAAAACAGGTAATTTTACCTGTATAAATACACACACATAGACCAATGAAACAGAATACGAAACATAGAGAAAAAAATCCATACATCTACAGTTAACTCATTTTTAGCAAAGCTTCCAAGAACATACTTCAGGGGAAGGGCAGACTTAAATAAATGGTGCTGGGAAAACTAGATATCCACATGTAAAAGAATAAAAGTAGGCCCTTATCTCTCACCATATAAAAAACCAAATCAAAATGTATTAAAGACTTAAATGTAATACTTGAAACTATGAAAGTACTATAAGAAAACATCTTGAAAATGCTCCAGGATATCAATCTGGAGAAAGATTTTTCTTTGAGTAATACCCCACAAGCATAAGCAACCAAAACAAAAATGAACAAACGAATTACATCAAGTTAGAAAGCCTCTGCACAACAACGAAAGCAATCAAGAAAGTGAAGAGACAACCTACAGCAGAATTGGAGAAAATCTTTGCAATCTACCCATCTAATACAGAATTAACAACCAGAAGATATAAGTAGCTCAAACAACTCTGTAAGGAAATATCTAATACTCAGATTTAAAAATTGGCAAAAGATCTGAATAGACATTTCTCAAAAGAAGACATGAAAATGGCAAACAGGTATACAAAAAAGTTCTCAACATTATTGATCATCAGAGAATGCAAATCAAAACTTCAATGAGATATAATCTCACCCCATGTAAAATGGCTTTTATCCAAAAGCCAGGCAGGAACACTGCTGGTGAAGATGTGAAGAAAAGAGAACCCTCATACACTATTAGTGGGAATGTAAATTACTACAACCACTATGGAGAACAGCTGGTCAAAAAATTAAAAATAGAGAACCCGTAAGATCTAGCAATCCCACTGCTAGGTATGTACCAAGAAGAAAGGAAATTATATTGAAGAGATATCTGCATGCCCACGTTTATTACAGCACTATCCACAATGGCCAAGATTTGGATGTAACCCAAGTGTTCATCAAGAGATGAATGAATAAAGAAGATGTAATTACATATATACATGTATGTTATATGTGATATATATGTTATATATTATATATATATAATATATATATAATGTAGTACCATTCAGCCATAAAAATGAGATCCTATTATTTTCTTCTTTTTATTTCTTATTTTTTATTCCTGTAAACTGATTTTGTTTTTTTAAAAATTGTGTATCTGGTTCAGAGATACATGTGAAGGATTGCTATAGGTAAACTCATGTCATGGGGGTGTACAAATTATTCCATGCTAAGCCTAGTGCCCAATAGTTATTTTTTCTGCGCATATTCCTCTTTCCATTCTCTACCCTCTACTACATCACAGTGTCTGTTTTTTCTTTCTTTGTGTCCATATGTTGTCATGATTTTGCTCCTACTTATAAGTAAGAATATACAGTATTTGGTTTTCCGATGCTGCATTAGTTTATTAAAAATAATGGCCCCCAGTTCCATCCATGTTCTCACAAAAGACATATTGTCATTTTTTTTATAGCTTCACACTATTCCATAGTATATAAGTACCATTTTTTAAATGCAATCTGTTATTGATTGGCATTTATATTCATTTCAGGTCTTTGTCATTGTGAATAGTGCTAAAATAAATTTCTTGTGCATGTATTTTTATAGTAGAATGATTTATATTTTCCAGGTGTATAACCAGTAATGTGACTGCTGGGCTGAATAGTAGTTCTGTTTTTAGTTCTTTGAGGAATTGCCACACTGATTTCCACAATGGTTTAACTAATTTACACTCTCCCAACAATGTGTAAGAGTTCTCTCTTCTCTGCAACCTTGACAGCATCTGTTATTTAAAAAAATTTTAACAATAGCTATTCTCAGTGGTGTGGAATAGTATCTCATTGATGATTAGTAATATTGAGCTTTTATTTCATGATTGTTGACCTCATGTATGTCTTCTTTTGAGAATTGTCAGCTCATGTTCTTTTCTTCACATTTTAATGGGGTTGGGTTTTTTTTTGGAAATTTGTTTAAATTACTTATAAATGCTGGGAATTAAACCTTTAACAGATGTATAGTTTGCCAATACTGTCTCCCACTGTGTAGGTTGTCTGTTTACTCTGTAGATAGCTTCTTTTGCTGTGCCAAAGCTCTTTAGTTTAATTAAATCTTATTTGTCAATGTTTGCTTTTGTTGCGATTGCCTTTGGCATCTGTGTCATGAAATCTTTGCTCATTCCTATGTCCAGAATAATATTTCCTAGATTGAGTTCCAGGATTCTTACAGTTTTGGGCTTTACATATAAGTCATTAATGTATCTTAAGTTGATTTTTATATATAGTGTAAGGAAGGAGTCCAGGTTCAATCTTCTGCATATTGCTAGTCAGTTATCTCAGCACCATTTATTGAATAGGGGTCCTTTCCCCATTGTTTTTTTTATCCCCTTTGTTAAAAATCAGATGGTTGCAGGTGTACGGCCGCATTTCTGTGCTCGTTATTCTGTTCAATTGGTCTCTGTGTCTGTTTTTAATAATAGTCCCGTGCTGTTTTGGTTACTGTAGCCCTGTAGCGTAGTTTGAAATAAGGTAGCGTGATGCCTCCAGCCTGGTTTTTTTTGCATAGGGTTGCTTTGGCTATTCAGGCTCTTTTTGGTTCCAAATAAATTTTAAAATAGTTTTTTTCTAGTTCTGTGAGGAGTGTTATTGGTAGTTTGAAAGGCATAGCATTGAATCTGTAAATGGCTTTTGGCAGTATGGTCATTTTAATAATATCAACTCTTCCTATCTATAAGCATAAAATGGCTTTCCATTTGCTTGTGTCATCTCTGATTTCTTTGAGCAGTGTTTTGTAATTCTCATTTGAGAGGTCTTTCACCTCTTTAGTTAGTTGAATTCTTAGGTATTTTATTCTTCTTGTGGCCGTTCTGAATTGAATTATATTACCAACTATGTTCTCTGCTTCACTTTTGTTGATTTATAGAAATGCTAGTAATTATTGGACATTCATTTTGTATCTGGAAACTTTGCTGAAGTTGTTTGTCAGCTTCAGTAGCTTTTGGGCTGAGACTATCCTGTTTTCTAGAGATAAATTTATATCATCTGCAAACAGGGATATTTCAACTTCCTCTCTTCCTATTTGGATCCCCTTTATTTCTTTCTCTTGCTTAGTTGCTCTGGGCAGGGCTTCCAATATTATGTGGAATAGTAGTGGTGAGAGATGGCATCCTTGTCTTGTGCCAGTTCTCAAAAGGAATGTTTTCCACATTTAGCCATTCAGTATGATGTTACCTGTGCATTTGTTACATATTGCTCTTATGATCATGAGGTACATTCCTTCAATACCTAGTTTATTGAGAGTTTTTAACAAGAAGTGTTGAACTTTATCAAATGCCTTTTCTGCATCTGTTGAGATAATCAATTGAATTTTTTCTTTAGTTCTATGTATGTGATGAGTCATATTTATTGACTTTTGTATGTTGAATGAACCTTGCATTACAGGGATAAAGCGTACTTGATTGTAGTGGATTCACTTTTTGATGTGCTGCTGGATTCACTTTGCCACTATTTTGTTGAGGATTGTTGCATTGATATTCATCAAATATATTGGCCTGAAGTTTTCTATTTTTCATTGTATCTCTGCCAGGTTCTTGTATCAGGATGGTGCTGACCTTATAAAATGAGTTGGGGAGGAATCTCTTCTCAATTTTTTGAAATACTTTCAGTAGGAATGATAGCAGCTCTTCTTTTTACATATGGTAGAATAGGTCTGTGAATCTATCTTGTCCTAGGCTGTTTTATTCTTTCTTTGGTTGGTAGGCAATTTATTATGGATTCAATTTTAGAGGTCACTCCTGGTTTGCACAGGGAATCAATTTCTTCCTGGTTCAGTCTTTAGAGAGTGAGTGTTTGTGTCCAGGAATTTAAACATCCTTTCCAGGTTTTCCAGTTTCGGCTCGTAGTGATGTTCTTAGTAGTTTCTGCTGGTTATTTGTGTTTTTGTGGGGTTAGTGGTAACATCTTATTTGTCATTTCTAATTATGTTTCTTTGGATCTTCTATCTTTTCTTCTTTATTAATCTAGCTAGTGGTTTATCTTATAAATCTTTTCAGAAAACAAACTCTTGGCTTCACTAATGTTTTGAATATATTTTTGCATCTCAATCTCCTTCAGTTCAAATCTGATTTTTGTCTTCTGATAGCTTTAAGGTTGGCTTGCTCTTGCTTCTCTAATTACTTCAATGTGATGTTAGATTCTTAAGTTGAGATCTTTCTAACATTTTTACAGGGGCATTTAGTGCTATGAATTTTCCTTTTATCACTGCTGTAGCTGTGTCCCAGAGATTCAGGTATGTTGTATCTGTGTTCTTATTAGTTTCAAAATACTTTTTGCTTTCTGCCTTAATTTAATTATTAACTTGAAAGTAATTCAGGAGCAAGTTGTTTAATTTCTATGTAATTGCATGGTTTTCAGTGAGATTTTTAGTCTTGACTTCTGTTTTTATTGCATTGTTGTCTAAGAGTGTTTAGTATGCTTTTAGTTCTTTTGTATGTGTTGAGAATAGTTTTATTCCAATTATGTGGTCACATTTAAAGTGTGTGACATGTGGTTATGAGAAGAATGTTTATTCTACTGTTTTCCTGGTGAAGAGTTATGTAGAAGACTATCAGATTCATTTGGTCCAATATTGTATTTAAATCCTAAATATCCTTGTAAAGTTTCTCTTAGTATGTAATCTGTTTAACACTGTCAGTGGAGTGTCAAAATATCCTGCTATTATTTTGTGGGAGTCTAAATCTTTTTGAAGGTCTCTAAGAATTTGCTTTGTGAATCTGTGTGCTCCTGCATTTAATGCGTATATATGTAGGATAATTAAGTCTTCTCTTTGAATTGAAATTTTTACCATTATGTAATGTCCTTATTTGTCTATTTTGAACTTTGTTAGTTTAAAGACTGTTTTGTCTGAAATTAGGATCAAAATCTCTGATTTTGTCTGCTCCTCTTGCTTGGTAAATCTTCCTCCATATTGTTATTTTGAACCTATAGGTGTCATTACATGGGAGATGGGTTTCTGAAAGACAACGTACCTATGGATCTTGGTTCTTCGTGCAGCTTGCCACTCTGTGCATTTTAAGCAGGACATTTTATCTATTTACATTCAAGATAGTATTGACATTTGTGGATTTGATCCTGTCATTCTGTTCTTTGCTGATAATTTTGCCAGTTTGTGTTGTTACTTTATAGTGTCAGTGGTCTGTGTATTTAAGTGTGTGTTTGGGTTGGCTGATCGTTGTCTTTCATTTCTATGTATATTGCTACTTTCAAGATCTCTTGTAAGGCAGGTCTGGTGGTACTAAATTCCCTCAATATTGGCTTAACTGAAAAGGATCTTATTTCTTTTTCATTTTGGAAGCTTAGTTTAGCTGCATTTGAAATTATGAGTTAGATATTTTATTTACGTAAGAATGTTGAGTATAAGCTTCCAAGATTTTCTGGCTTGTGAAGTTTCTGCTGAGAGTCCCACTGTTCGCCTGATGACATTCTCTTTGTAGGTGACCTTTTTATTTTCTAGCTGTCATTAACATTTTTTCTTTCATGTCTACCTTGAAAAATCTGATGATTATGTGTCTTGAAGATGATGTTCTTGTGTAGAATCTTGAAGGATTTTTCTGTATTTTCTGAGTTTGACTGATGGCCTTTCTAGCAAGTTTGCAGAAATTTTTATGGACAGTATCCTGAAATATGTTTTCAAAGTTGTTTGCTTTCTCACCATACTTTCAGTGATGCCAATGATTCATAGATTTGGCCTCTTCATAATCCCATTTTTTTTTTTATTTTTGCTTGACTGTCCGTATTTCAGGGAGCCAGTTGTCAATTTCTGAGATTCTTTCCTCAGGTTAATCTATTCTGCTGTTGATACTTGTGATTGCATTGTGTGTTTTTCACCTCTATCAGATTTGTTCACTTTTTTTTTTTCTGGCTATTTTGTCTTTGAGCTCCTGTTTCATTTTATCATGAGTTGTGATTCTTAGTTTCCCTCAATTGGGTTATGCCATTCTTCTGAATCTTAATAATCTTAATTCATATCTATATTCTGAATTATATTTCTACCAATCAGCCAACTCAGCCTCATTAAGAACCTTTGTTGGGGAACTAGTTAGATTGTCTGGAGGGCGTAAGACACTTTGGCCATTTGAGTTATTGGAGTTCTTGGAGTTCTTGTGTTGGTTCTTTGTCATCTCTCTTTGTGGGTTTTCCTTTAATTGCAGTGTGCATTCAATACAGTCAATAGGCTTATTTTTTGGTTGTTTTCACAGAGCCAAGGCTTTAGGCAGAGTTTTTTTTTGGGGGGGTGGGGGGGCGGGTGCTGACTTATTGTATTTGGTTTCACAGGAGAATATGTTTGTAAAGTACTTTTGGTCTTGAAGCATTGGGATGACATCCAGTAGATGATGCTTACTGTAGTGGTCAGTTGGTGGACTCTTGCTTTTCTGGTGGCTCCCTTGTATTTCCTCACAGTTGCAGTCATGTTCCCTCTTGATGCCATGAAAGTCTGCACTCCTTTCCCACTTAAATGCTGGCTATAGCTCATAGCTTTGACCTTCCAGTTTGCCCACAACAGCTCTGGGGAAACCCCAGGGAGGTTTGGTACTACTGCTGGCCAGAAAACACTGATAAGGTGACTGGAGACCCTGGTCAGGAGATGCTGCCCAGTGAAGGAAAACAGAGTTAAGGATCTGCATAAATAAACAGTCTGACTGCTTCTCCATAGAACTGCTGGGCTGTGCTTGGGTTGCCTTCAATTTCAGACCCCGTTGCTTCCAACTCCATAGAGCCCTAAGACAATAATGACTAATGCTGTGAAACAGCAAAGATGGTGGCCTACCCCTTCCCTTGAAAGCTTTTTTAACACTGCTACCAGTGGCTTTCTGGTATTCTAAGCCAGTGGATTTATCCCGCAAGGTGCCATGGAAGTGGAGTTTGCAGATCACCACTGTTCAGCTCCCTGGGTTTATCTTATTTCTTAGGGTTATGTACAGGGCTTTAACTTCCCATTTTGCTGGAGTTGCAGCTGCTTTTGCCAAAAAGCCTGGGTATCTGAGCCCCACCCGGCTCTGCCTGTGCCTGAATGGCTGCTTGGCCATGGCTCCATGTAGCTCTCCATAAAAGACTGAAGGCCTTGGTAAAGCAGGTGTATGAGAAGACATCCTGACCTGAGGGTTGCAAGGATCTATGAGAGAAATGTGGGTCCCCAGCGTTGCTCACTCACTCACTCACTGCTTCCCTGAACAGGGAGGTTCCCCTGGCTCTGTGTTACTCCCAAGTGGGCAGCATCCTTCCTGCCTCACTTTTCTCCATTTTCAGTGGGCTGAATTATTTCCTTGATTAGTCCCAATTTGTGTACCTGGATGTTTCAGTTGAAGTTGCTGTATTTACTTGCTCCTTCCTTTCCTCTCCATGAGAGAGGTACACACTAGCTGCTGCCAGTTTAGGCAATCTTCACCAAACAAATCCGCCTTCAAAACTAAATCATTTTCGACAACATGGATGGAATTGGAGGTCATTACATTAAGTGAAGGAAATCAGACACAGAAAGACAAACATCACATGTACTCGCTTATCTGTGGGAGCTAAAAATCAAAACAGTTGAACACATGGAGATGAGGAGTCGAAGGATGGTTATCAGAGGCTGGGAAGGAGAACTGGGGTTGGCAGTAAAATGAAAATGCTTAATGGGTACAATAAATAGTTCGAAAGAATGAATTAGACCTTGTATTTGATAGCACAACAGGTTACTATAGTCAAAATGAATTAATTGTATATTTTAAAATAATTAAAATATTGTAATTGTATTGTTTGTAATACAAATGATAAATGTTTGAGGATATGGACACCCCATTTTACATAATATGGTAATGCATTGCATGCCTGTATTAAAACATCTCATGTACACCATAAGTATATAAACCTACTATGTACCCACAAAAATTAAAATTGCACTTAAAAAAGAAAGAAAACAACAGGCATAGTTTAATTCTACCAAATAATTAAGAAAAAAAAATCAACTCTACATGATAGCTAAGACAATCCAAAGCGAAAAAAAGTGAAACTGGAGGCATCACACTCCCTGACTTCAAACTGTATTACAAGGCTACTGTAATCAAAACACCATGGTACTGGTACCAAAACAGATATATAGACCAATGGAACAGAACAGAAGCCTCAGAAAGAATGCCACCCAGCTACAACCACCTGATCATTGACAAGCCAGACAAAAACAAGCAATGGGGAAAGGATTTCCTATTTAATAAATGGTGTTGGGAAAGCTGGCTAGCCATATGCAGAAACCTGAAACTTGATCCCTACCTTACACCTTATACAAAAATTAACTCTAGATGGATTAAAGATTCAAATGTGAGTCCTAAGACCACAAAAACTCTAGAAGAAAACCTAGGCAATACCATTAAGGACATAGGCACAGGCAAGGACTTCATGACTAAAACACCAAAAACAATGGCAACAAAAGCCAAAATAGACAAATGGGATCTAAATAAACTTAAGAGTTTCTGCACAGCAAAAGAAACTTTCAATAGAGTGAACCAACAACCAACAGAATGGGAAAAAATTATTGCAATCTACCCATCTTACAAAGGGCTAATATCCAGAATCTGCAGATAAACAAATATACAAGAAAAAAACAAACAACCTCATCAAAAAGTGGGCAAATGATATGAACAGACACTTTTCAAAAGAAGACATTTATATAGCCAAAAACATATGAAAAAAAGCTAATCATCACTGGTTATTAGAGAAATGCAACTCAAAACCACATTGAGATGCCATCTCATACCAGTTACAATGGTGATCATCAAAAAATCAGGAGACAACAGATGCTGGAGAGAATGTAGAGAAATAGGAATGTTTTTACACTGTTGGAGGTAGTGTACATTAATTCAACCACTGTGGAAGACAGTGTGGCGATGCCTCAAGGATCTAGATCCAGAAATACCATTTGACCCAGCAATCTCATTACTGGGTATATATCCAAAGGATTATAAATTATTCTATTATAAAGACACATGCACATGTATGTTTATTGAGGCATTGTTCACAATAGCAAAGACTTGGAACAAACCCAAATGTCCATCAATGATAGACTAGATAAAGAAAATGTGGCACATATACACCATGGAATACTATGCAGCTATAAAAAAAAGATGAGTTCATGTCCTTTGCAGGGACATGGATGAAACTGAAAAACATAATTCTCAGTAAACTGACACAAGAACAGAAAACCAAACATTGCACATTCTCACTCATTAGTGGATGTTGAACAATGAGAACACATGGACACAGGGAAAGGAACATCACACACTGGGGCATTAGGAGAAATTCCTAATGTAGATGACGGGGCAATGGATGCAGCAAACTACCACCATGGCACATGTATACCTATGTAACAAACCTACACAATCTGCACATGTACCCCAGAACTTAAAGTATAATAAATAATTTTTTTAAAAAAATTGTAAACCACATGATTTTATTTGTTCAGCATTTTCAAAAAGGTAAAACTGTACGTATGAAGCACAGTTCACTGGTAACCATTGTTTGGGGTTGGTGAAGCAGCTAATTAGGAAGAATTGCAGAAAGAAATTTGGAGAGGAAAAAAGGACTCTTCTATTTTGAATGAATACTGTAAAGGCTAAATAAAGACAGAAGGACCTGTAAACATATGTACTACAGTTGTCTTTTTCTTTTCCCAAAAAAATACCATTGACAGATGTTGGAACTTTTGACATCATCAGTAGTGATAAGCAAATTGAACATATCTTGTAGTTCATGGGAGCCAGAGAAAAAAGTTACATTAAGCAAAATGAATCTAAAATAAATATTATACTGCTGAAATAGAGTCAAAGATATTAATAAGAACAGAGAGAGATTAGAAGATTATAGATAGCTATATAGACAGCTAGATAAATAGAGCCTGAAATATAGATATGACATACATTGGTTATTATGCATACACATATTTTCTTCTTATCTTAGAGCTTACATTCTTGTTGGGTTGGGTCAAACAAGAAACACCAAACCTTTATTTTGTTGGATAGTAGTAAATACAATGGAGAAATGTAAAACAGGTGAATATTTGTATATAAAGAACAGAGGAATGTAGTTGCATTGCTATTATATATGTGTGTATGTGAATATATGTGTGTGTGAATATCTATGCATATATATAGTGTATATCAATATCTATCTATCTATCTATCTATAACCATCTGTAACAAATGATGCTTGGAAAACTGGATATCCACATCAAAAGAATGAAGCTGAATACTTTTCTTATACCATATACAAAAATTAAATCAAAATTGATTAAAGAACTAAATATATGAACTAACACTACACAACTCCAACAAAACTAGAAAACTGAGAAGTTTTCTTTGATATGGGAAATTGAGCAGAGACATGAATAAAATGAGATAATTCATCATATTAATATCGGAGAAGTTATATTTTAGCAGTGGAATGAGTGAGTGTAAAGACTGTAAGGCAAAAGTATGATTGGTGTGTTATTGATTATAATATAATCTAATTAAAGAACTATGAACCTTTGACTACCCAGCCTTGTTATTATTTTTCACTTTTGAATAAAGCCCTTTTCCTAAATGTTAATGTCATGATAGACCCATACATTAATAGACATTGGAGAAACACATTTTAAAGCTTTATGTAAAAGGGTAAGATTTCCCATTCTGTGGTATTCTACTTCCAAAACATTTTCATCTCTCCAATCCCCTTTTACTCATTTATTTCCAATAGTACCCTAAAACATATTTTTAAAACTTTTAAAGCACTCTTCAAGAGTACATTTCCACTTAAAGTTTGCCAACCTATAAAATTATTATTCTTATAATTTACCAAAGTCTTTATCTGTTCAATATATTCCTCTCTCTCTCTGTCTCTCTCTCTCTCTCTCTCTCTGTGTGTGTGTGTGTGTGTGTGTGTGTGTGTGTGTGTGTGTGTGTGT
>NW_022437754.1:0-26260 GCF_009761245.1 Sapajus apella
TGTGTGTGTGTGTGTGTGTGTGTGTGTGTGTGTGTGTGTGTGTGTGTCTTTATCTCTCTCCTCTTTTCCCTAGGATGACACTTTTTATCCTTTTGCCCTTGGATATCAGACTCCAGTTTCTTCAGTCTTTGGACTTCAGGACTTGCATCAAAGGCGTCTCAGTGACAGCAAAAAAAAAAAAAGCATAAACTCATCCTCTGCTATGGCTATACAGTATTCCATGGTGTATATGTGCCACATTTTTTTATTCAGTTTATCATTGATGAGCATTTGGGTTGGTTCCAAGTCTTTTCTATTGTGAACACTGCTGCAATAAACATATGTGTGCATGTGTCTTTAAAGTAGAATGATTTATAACCCTTTGAGTATATACTCAGGAATGGGATTGCTGGGTCAAATGGTATTCCTAGATCTAGATCCTTGAGGAATCCCCACACTGTTTTCCACAATGATTGAACGAATTTACCCTCCGACCAACAGTATAAAAGCATTCCTATTTCTCCACATCCTCTTTAGCATCTGTTGTTTCCTGACTTTTTAACTGGCATGACATGGTATCCTATTGTGGTTTTGATTTGTATTTCTCAAAATGACCAACGATAAGCCTTTTTTTTTTTCATGTGCTTGTTGGCCATATAAATGTCTTCTTTTGATATGTGTCTGTTTATATCCTTTGCCTACATTTTTAAAAATATTTATTTATTTATTTATTTATTTATTTTTGGCTTTAAAAATTGTATTTTAGGTTCTGGGATACATGTACAGATCATGCAGGATTGTTGCATAGGTACATACATGGCAAGGTGGTTTGCTGCCTTCAATCCCCCATCACCTATATCTGGTATTTCTTCCCTTGTTATCCCTCCTTACCCCCCACTGTCCCTCCCCTAGCCCACCCCAACTGACTGCAGTATGTGATGCTCCTCTCCCTGTGTCCACATGCCCACTTTTTAATGGGGTTGTTTGCTTTTCTTGTAAATTTGTTTATGTTCTTTGTAGATTCTGGATATTAGCCCTTTGTCAAATGAAGAGATTGCAATAATTTTCTTCCATTCTGTAGGTTGTCTGTTCACTCTAATGATAGTTTATTTTGCAGTGCAGAAACTCTTCGGTTTAATTAGATCCCATTTGTCAATTTTGGCTTTTGTAACCATTGCTTTTGGTGTTTTAGTCATTAAGTCTTTGCCCGTGCGTATGTCCTGAGTGGCATTGCTTAGGTTTTCTTCTAGGGTTTTTAAGGTTTTAGGTCTTATGTTTAAGTCTTTAACCTATCTTGAGTTAATTTTTATATAAGGTGTAAGAAAGGGGTTCAGTTTTAGTTTTCTGCATATGGCTAGCCAGTCTCCTGTATGAGGTGCCTGTGGACCCCTGCTGGGAGTTGTCTCCCAGGCAGAAGGCACAGGGGTCAGGGACCCATGTGAGGAAGCAGTCTGTCTCCTAGCAGAGCTAGAGTGCTGTGCTGGGAGATCCACTTCTCTCTTTAGAGCCAGCAGGCAGGAACATTTAAGACTGCTAAAAGCTGCACCCAAAGCCACCTCTTCCCCATGGTGCTCTGTCCCAGGGAGATGGGAATTTTATCTATAAGCCACTGCCTAGGGCTGCTGCCTTTCCTTCCGAGATGCCCTGCCCAGAGATGAGGAATCTAGAGAGGCAGTCTGGCTACAGTGGCTTTGCTGAGCTGCAGTGGGCTCTGCCTAATTTATACTTCCTGGCATCTTTGTTTACACTGTGAGGGGAAAATCACCTACTCAAGCCTCAGTAATGGCAGACACCCCTCCCTACACCAAGCTCAAGCCTCCCAGGTTGACTTCAGACTGCTGTACTGGCAGGGAGAATTTCAACCCAGTGGATCTTAGCTTGCTGTGTTCTGTGGGGGTGGGAGACACTGAGGTAGACCACTTGGATCCCTGGTTCAGCCTCCTTTCTAGGGTAGTGGATGGTTCTGTCTTGCTGGCATTCCAGGCGTCACTGGAATATGGAAAAAAAAAAAACAAAACTGCAGCTACCTTGGTGTCTGCCCAAATGGCCACCCAGTTCTGTGGTTGAAACCCAGAGTCCTGGCGGTGTAGGCACCCAAGGGTATCTTCTGGTCTGCAGGTTGCAAAGACCATGGGAAAAGCATAGTATCTGGGCCAGAATGCACAGTTCTCCAAGGCACAGTCCCTCATGGGTTCCTTTGGCTAGTGGAGGGAGTTTCCCAACCCCTTGCGCTTCCTGGGTGAGGCAACACCCCACCCTGCTTCGGTTTGCCCTCCATGGGCTACATTCACTGTCTAACCAGTCCCAATGAGATGAGCCAGGTACCTCAGTTGGAAATGCAGAAATCACCTGTCTTCTGCATCGATCTTACTGGCAGCTGCAGAGCGGAGTTGTTTCTATTTGGCCATCTTGCCAGTCACCAACCAAAATGATTATTTTTAAAAAAGAACAAGGTTAGAGGACTCAATTTTTTTGATTTCCTGAAACATAATACAAAGTTTCAGAAATCAAAATAGCAAGGTATTGGCATAAAGACAGATCAATATGTTAATGGAGTAGAATAGAAAACCTAGTATTGAACTTTCATATATATGGTCAACTAATTTTCAACATGAGTGCTAAGACAATTCAATGGGGGAAAGGACAGAATCTTCAACAAATGATGCTGGGAAAACTGGATATCCACATTCAAAAGAATGAAGTCAGACTCTTGTCTTATACCATGTATAAAAATTAACTCAAAATGGATTAAAGAACTAAATATAAGACATAAAACTGAAAAACTCTTAGAAGAAAACTAGGGGCACAGCTTCAACATTGGACTTGGCAATGATTTCTTGGCCATGACACTAAAAGCACAGGCAGCAAATGCAAAAAAAAAAAACAAACAAACAAAAAAAAAACAACAACAACAACAACAAAAAGAGACTACTTTAAACTTACAAACTTTAAGCCATCAAAGTTGCCTTATCTTGAAACCAATACAGTGAAATGACAACATAAGAAATGGGAGAAAATGGTTTCAAACCATATATCTGATGAGGCATTAATATTTAGAATACATAATGAATGCATACTATTCAACAACAAAAAACAAATAACTCAATTTTAAAAATAGACAAGAGATGTTAATAAATGATTCTGCAAAGATGATACATAAATCAGCAAGCATATGTAAAGATCCTTAATATCACTAATCATCAGAGAAATATCAACCAAAACCACAACAAGATATGACCTCACATATATTAGGATGGTTATTATTTTAAAAACACAGAAAATAGCAAGCGTTGGCAAAGATGCAAGGAAATAAGAATGCTTGTGTAATGTTGGAAAGATTGTAAAATTGTGCAAATTTTATCAAAAACAGTAGAAAGGGCCCACAGAAAAAGTAAAAATTGAACTATTTTATAATCCTGCAATCCCTCTTCTGAATATAAACCCAAAACAATTAAAGCCAAGTCCTCAAAGAGATATTTACACACCTATGTTCATTGCAGCACTATTTATAACAGCCAAGATTTGGAATCACTGAAAACGTCTATTGATTGATGGATATTCACATAATGAAATATTATTCAGTTAAAAAGGAAAAACAAAATTCACATGATATACTATGGATGAACCTTGAGCACATTATATTAAATGGTGTAACAGTCACAAAAAGACAAGTACTGTATGATTCTACTTATATGAGGTATCTAGAGTAGTGAAATTTATAGACACAAAAAGTAGAATGATTACCATAGGCTGGAAGGAGATAGAAAATAGGAGTTGTTTAATGGGTACAGAGTTTCAGATTTGCAAGATGAGAAAGCTCAGAAAATCAGTTTCAAAACAATGTGAATATACTTAACAATACTGAACTGCAAACTTGAAAATAGATAAGATGGTAAATTTTTTATTATGTGTGATTCCTAGTCCCATTATCTCTAGGACTGTATCTGCTACTACTGTCCCTCTTGTTCAACTCTTCTTAGTTATATTGGTATCTCAGATGTCCCTCAGACATGCACTTGACCATTTCAACTAATTGTCCTTGCAGATTCTTTTGTATTCTGAAAGAGAATTTCTGAAATTCTCTTCCTGTAGATATTTGTTTGACAAACTTCTTCCCTTCTTAAAAGGTTTTGTTCTAATATTATCTTCTCAAATATGTTTACCCTCACCACTCAAGTTATAATTAAAATATGCCTTCACTCTCACAACTTCTAATCTCCCTCACTTTGTTCTATTTATTTTTCCCATGATATTTGTCTCCTTATAGCTGAAAACACAACTGTACCTTTCCTCACCATAAACAATCTTGTAATGGCTTCTCATCTTGTGTGAATCACGTTCCTCACTTTAGCCCTTAAGGCTTTACATGTGCTCTCTGTTACCTCTCTAAGCTCATTTTCTAGTATTCCCATCCCTCACCCTTCCTTACTAACCTCTATCTAGCCTATCAGGTTTCTTCTCACTGTTCTTGAAAACTGCTATGCATGTTTTAGCCTTGATCTCTTGGTACATGTTATTTTCTTCTCTGGAAGACAATTTCCTCAGATATAATTATAAGTCTCCATTTCTACAGGTCTTTACTCAAAAGCCTCCTTCTTACCCAAGCCCCACATCTCTATTTTTAGGCATCCCAGCACTTAATATCAGGTTGCCCTGCCTTATATACATTTCCTTATCACTTATTATTATTTAGCATAATATGTATTTTTTTTTGCCTCCTCCACTAAAATGTAAGCTACGTGATGGAAAAAAGCTTTTGTCTGATTTTTACTATTATACTTCCGGTACTTAGACTAGTAGACACAAAGTAAATATTTGTTTATTAAAATTAGAAAGAATTACATCATAATTTTATTTGTGAACACATAAAAGAAAGTATATTTTCACCAAAAACACCTGATATCTTAAAGTTATATAGTTTTTCTGAGGCCTAATATGTCATACAGAATAGAAAACATTTTCCTTTAAATAAAAGACGAGGACTGTCACTGTGTAATATATTTTCTATATGAGATATTTTCAGTTATATTACAACGTGACACAGTGTTTGCATTAAAAAAAGAAAAAAATCTTGTGAAATAAGTTCAATTTTGACCACTGCTGTATTTGCAAGTAAATATATGTTAATTTCTTTTCTTCAAAACAGAGTGCAGATTAAGTGGCAATTACCATATGACATACCCTTTAAATCTAATGAGCAAAGAATATTAAAGAATGCATAATTACTATACACTGTTTGTGCTTTTCATTTGTGCCAATGATAAAAAGAGGTGGAGAGAATATTTGACTAATATAAATCATTCTTCATACTTTTCTAAAACAATTTAAGTGTATGAGGCATGACTTTACAGTAATTTGACTTATTTTCTTTTGTGACTTCTAAGTTAAATCTGAAGACACTTCTAAAATGTGTTCAAAATGTTTTTACATAAAATTCTAATAGGCTTTTTAAAGGCAAACACTCAACAAAGAAATGCTATTTGATGTAAGTACCCTGAACATAAAGTGAGAAAATTCAAATTTGAACACATTTCTTAATAACTGGATCTGTAGTATTTCATGCTACTTTATTTTTGTGGGTCACAGTTCCCTCAGTATTGAGTTAAATAATCTTTAAAATCCCCTTCCTTTGTTAAAATCATAAAACTTTCTAAAATAATTATAGCTTCTATAATGGGAGATGTTCAACTTGGGTACAGTTTTTTCAGTCTCCAGAAACATAGACCATCCATTCCACATTATAACACCAAATGTTCTATGTGATAACAATGATAAATATAAGTGTCTGAATATCTTCAAACATGCAGTGTCTATTCACTGAACAGAAAAGACAACAAAACTGGACATTGTAGTTGCAACAGATTGACAAGTGACAAGGTCAAGTTTATCAGTACATTAACATAATTCATCCCTATGCAACTAGTGACTGTGGAAGGAGAAAGTTTTTCAATTTAAAGACTGTGACTATCTTTAAGCATTTGTCCCAAGTTATAGCTTAAGGACATAGAGCCATTGCTTTATATATTTTCACCCTGTAGATGAATATACTCACAAAAAATATAATCTCAAATTTGTAAAAAATGTACCTTTTTAGTAGATTTTTACCGAAAATGCAAACAAAATTTGTGTAAGGTATTTCTAAATATTACATTTAAGTCTAGCCTATGAAGAACTCTTAAACAGGTTACTAGGTTAACATATAAACATGGGAAATTAGAAAACATTTAGTCTACATGATGTATATTAATATTTAAATGACTAATTTCCCCTGTATATATCAAATTTACCTATTGGTAACAGATCATTCATTTATGTATTCATTTATTTAAGAAATATTTACTTCTGATTTACACTTGTTATATACAAGGCTGGAAAGAGCATCACTGCTACCTTTCCAACAACAATAACAGAAACAAACCAGACATATACAAAATTTATAATTTTTTTGAACCTATCAGAAAGCTGAGGTCACAAGGCAACCAAATAATTTTAAATCTAAGAAAAAAGAGGTAATGAGTGATGAGATGGATTTTTCCAATTTTTTGTAAATCCAAATGTATCTCAAAATTTTTAAAAAGCTGTTATAAATTGTTGACAAAATGGTAAAATTTGACCAACACTGGGGAAAAAATATAGAAGCCCTAGTGACACGGACGTAAGGGGAATTCACATTTACTTATAGCATCTTCTCTGTGCATATCACTGGATACACAATACAGAAGTTGGTGAGGTCATGATAAAACATTCCTCATAGTGCAAGTCTGGGTCAGATCAATAGCAGCAGCAACTTCTATTCTGATCTCTTTCTCCTATTTCACTTATGGAAACAGAAGCCTTAAGCTGTCGGGGAAAAAAAGGGCAACAAAAACTGTCGCCCTTAGAGCACTCATGAACAAACCACAGCTGGTGGAAGACAAAAGAAACGGCAACAACAAAAACACTCTACCCACAGGAAGACAGGAGTACTTACTGGGCTAAGGACTACATATAGAGAAGAGCAAAGATACTTCCAAGGTACAGGGTCAGTGTTTGCCTAGGATGGAGGACTGAGAAGAACACCAGAGAACTCCTTCTGCCATCAGGCTAAGACTCACATGATAAGTAACAGGGAAATATTTCTGAGAGTGTTATAAGAGTCTGGAAGAAGACCCTCTCTGAGATATAGTCTAAAGGGAATACCTACATTTAAGGGTAGAGCAGATATCAATAAAAACCTTCAGGCATAACAAAATTTACCCTAGACACAACGTATAACTTGAGGAATTTGAAGCTTGGCACACTCATATTAACAATTCCAGCAAGAAACGCCAAACCCTGTTCCACTTTTAACTATAATCACACACACACACACACACACACACACACACAAACACACACATGAAACATATCATACCTAAAGCTTAGTTAAAACTAAAGCATGCCAAATTTTAACATAAAAATATTCAGCTTCATACTTACTGTTTTACATGAGATACTTGTGTTTTAACAAAAATATACATGAGTTATATTTAAAAAGCAATTATAAAAATACTGCAAAAAGACCAAACAATCAACAAAACCAGACTTGGATATGAGACAGATGTTGAAAGTCACACAAAAATTTTTAAATAACTATGATGAATATGTTGGAATTTCTCATGGGCAAGATAGTATGCTACATTGGCATATTTTAGCAGAAAAAAATGGAAACCACACGAAAAAGTCAAACTGCTAAAAATAAAAACACAGTAACTGATACAGAATGCCTTTGATGGGCTCACCAATAGATTGAAAACAACTGATTAATGAACCAAGGAACTTCAAGATATGCCCATAAAAGTTATTCAAATAGAAACACAAAGAAAAAAAGGTAAAAATAAAAGTATAGAGAAACCAAGATTTGATAAATAATATCAAATAATCTATCATATGTGTAATTGGAATCCCAAAAGGAGAAGAGGATACAGAGAAAAAGAAATATTGGCCAAAAATTCTTCAAAATGAATACCACACAACAAACTACAGAATACAGAATTTCAGAGAAAACCACATGAAACAATTACCAACATATCCCCCGCTACACACATATAAACAAAAACTTATGTTCAAACAGATGAAAATCGAATTCAGTCAGATAAAATGACACACTACAAACAGGGGAATGACGATGGAAACCATAGGGGATATTCTTTTTGTGAGAAACCATGTGACACATAAAACCTTAAAATAACATCTATAAAGTCATGAAATTAAAAAAAAATCAACCCACAGTTAAATACCTAGTGGAAACATCTTTCAAAATACGAAGAAGAAATAATTTCCCTAAAAACAAAACTGAAGGGATCCATTGCTGCATGCCTACTGCATTAGTTAGGTTTCTCCAGAGAAATAAAACAAATAGGATAGATAGATGATAGGTATATCAGTAGGTAGGTAGGCAGGTAGGTAGGTAGATAGATAGATAGATAGATAGATAGATAGATAGACAGATAGATAGATAGATAGACAATAGATATTATAAGGTATTCATTCATCTGATGATTATTAATGCAAAAAAATTACACAATCTTCTTTACATAAGGTAGAAACAAAAGAAAGCTGATGGTATAGTTCAAAGTCTTGAGAGCTAAAAAACTGATAGCGTAGATTATAGGCTGAGTCTGAAGGCCTGAGAACCAGGAAAAGTAAGTGCAAGTTTATATCCCAGTGCACACAGGCAGAAAGAGAGCAGGACAGTCCTTTCTTCTTCCACCTGTTGCTCTTTGTATACTGTAAATGAATTTCATTATGTCCACCCACATTGGGGAGTGCAAGCCACTTTTTTCAATCTATCTATTCAAATGCTAGTATCTTCCAGAAAGACCCTCATAGACACACTTAGCAACAATATTTAACAAAACGTCTTGGCATCTTATGATCCAGTAAAGTTTACACAAAAAGTAAAAGTCATAACTACACTTCAAGAAATGTTAGGGGACATTCTGCATGCAGAGAGAATATAATGTCAAGAGGAAATTTAAATCTACAGAAAGACATGAAGTGCTCTAGAAGGGGAAAAATTGTTAAAAATTGTGTTTGTCTTAATTCTAATTGTTCTAATTAGTTATTTGATTTGCTTTACTTGTCTGAAACAAAGATAGGAGAAAAGAATAGGGAAGCAACATTGGTAAAAAATTATACTACACATAATATGGCATATTATTTCAAGATAGACTTGAATAATTGAATATGTGTATTTTAAACTGTAGGATAATTACTAAATTTTAAATAGAATAATGCAGAATAAAGCAATAAGGGAGATAAAATGGAATCATGAAAATGCTCAATTCAAAAACGGGCAGAAAAAGATGGATAAAAGAACCTGTATAATTAATGAAAAACAGGTGGCAGGATGGACAATTTTAATCAACCCTCATCAATAAGCACATTAAAGATATATCGTATAAATGCTGGAATTAAAAAATATAGATTGCCATACTAGATTTAAAAAATCAAGACCAACCTCTATGTTCTTTAGAAGAAAATCACAGTATGTGATTATAAAGTAAAGAAATAGGTTCAAAGAAATAAATGAAAATATATGCACTGTAAGCACTGATCAAAAATAAAGCTAGAATATATTCATATCAAACAAAGTAGACATCAGAACAAATGATATTACCATGAAAAAGAGGGACATTATATAATAATAAAGGGATCCATTTTTCAAGAAGACATAACAAGTCCCAGTGCATATGCACTTAATAACAGAGGTTCAAAACACATGAAGCAAAAATGATAGAACTGAAAGTAGAAATAGAAAAATTCACAATTGTATTTTAAGATGCTAAGATTCTTCTCTCAATAATTGATAGATCAAGTAGAAAATCATGGAGGAAAACAAAGACCACAAAAGCATTATCAGAGAATGGATCAAGGTGGCAGAACAGAAGGCTCTACTGATTGTCCTCCCAGCAGGAACACCACATTTTAACAACTATGTGCACACAATAAAGCATCTTCATAAGAAACACAACTCAAGTAAGCAATCACAGTACCTGTTTTTAACCCTATATTATTGAAACAGGCACTGAAGCGGGTATAAAAGACAGTCTTGAATTGCTGACACCACCCTTCCCCACTCCTTCAGGAAGTAGCTGCATGACACAGAGGGAGAATCTTTGTACTTGTGGGAGAGAGAGCACAGAAATGAGAGGACTTTTGCATGGAACTCAATGCTGCCCTGTCACAGCGGAGAGTAAAATCATGCTGAGCTCAGCCAGCACCCATCCATAGAATGAGCATTTGGACCAGACCTAGCTAGATGTGAAGTGCCCATCCCAGCAGTCAGAACTCCAGCAACCATTGCTACTGCAGGCTACAGTGTTCTTGGTCCTTACAAAAGTTTGAAAGGCAGTCTAGGACACAAGGACTGCAATTCCTATGCAAGTGCTGATGCTATGTTCTTTTCAGAGCCAATGAACTGGGGCAGTGTGTGACCTAGCAAGACATCAAACTGTGTGGCTGCAGGAGTGCTTGTGACAGTCATCCCACAACCACAGGCAGCACAGCTTGCAAAAATGAAAGTGACTTCTTCATTTTAGTTGAAGAGAGGAGAGAGAAAAGTAAAGAGAACTTTGTCTTCCAACTTGGATACCAGCCCATCCACAGTAGAATAGTGCTTCAGAGTTGTGAGGCCCCTATCTCAGGTCCTAGATCCTGGATAACATTTCTGGTGGCACTTTGTGACAGAACAGAATCCACTGCCTTGAAGGGAGTACTCAGTTCTAGAAAGAGTCATCATCTATTGATTAAAAAGCCCTTGGACTCTGAAGAACCAACAGTGATACCCAGGAAGTATGTAGTGGGACATGGGTGAGACTCTGAGACATGCTGGCTTCAGGTGCATGCTTGGTCACAGTGGGGTAGAATAACAAATGGGTTCTTGGGGTTCCTGAATCCAGGTCTAGGCTCTTGAAGAGCATTTCTGGACCTATCCTGGACCACAGAAGACCCCACTGCCATGAAGGATGAGTCTCAGATATGGCAGCACTCACCACAAGCTGATGGAAGAGCCCGCAGCCCTTAAAAGAACATCAGAGTAGGCCTGGCAGAACTCTCTGTGGGCCAGTGATAGTGGTGGCCACAGGGAGAGGCACATCTGCTTGTTGAAAAGAGAAAAACAAGTGAGAAGGACTTGGTATATTTTGGCTTTACCGCCAGCATAACTACAATGGAGTAGAACACCAGTAGATTTATAAGGTTTTTGACTCCAAAGGCTGGTTTCCAGACAGCATCAGCATCTCTGGACTCACCAAGGGTCTTGGGGAACTTTTCACCATGAAGGAACAGACACAAACCTGGCTAGCTTTGACATTGCTAATGGTAGAGTTCTAGGGCCTGGAGTGTACAGAGGTGGTGGCCAGATAGTAGTTATAGCAGACTTTGGGGCAGACCCAATGCTGGGCTGATTTCAGGTCTGTTGAAAGGCAATTCTAGTGAAGGTGAAAATAAAAGTGCTCGTGTCACCCATCCTCAGAACCAGGTGGCTCAGCACAGAGAGAGGGAATTCATTTGTTTGGGAGAAAGTAAGGCAAGACAACGAGTCTCTGCTCTGGCAATCCAGAGAGTTCTTCAAAATCTTATCAAAGACCACAATGCAGTACCTCTACAAGTCTGCAAGAACCACAGCACTATTGTGCTTGGGGCTTAAGCCCCTTCAAACCCCTGGAAAACCTTCCTAAAAAGGATGGGCACAAACAAGCCAAGATAGTAAAGATACAATAAATACCTAACTCTTCAATGCTCAGACACTGGCAAACATCTACAAGCATTGAGGCTAGCCAGAAAGACTATGTAAGACAAACAAAATCAGAGATATTTTATTAACACCAGACCTGTCCCTTAAAAAATGCTAAAAGAAGATCTTCAATCTGAAAAAAAAATGGTAATGAGCAATAAGAAATTATTTGACCATTTATCTCCAACTTATAAGTGAGATCATACAATATTTGACAAATAGAGGGAAACAGCACACACTGGAGCCTATTGGAGTGTGGAGGGTGGAAGAAGGAAGAGAAGTAGTGAAAATAACTAATGGCTACTAAACCTAATACCTGGGTGATGAAATAACCTGTACATCCAACCCTCATGACACACTTTTACTTATGCAACAAATCTTCACATCATGCACATGTACCCCTGAACTAAAAATAAAAGTTAAAAAAAAAAGAGAAATCTTTGGAAGGTACAAAAGACACTGGTAATAATAAGTACATGGAAAAACACAGAGTATTATAATACTGTAATTGTGATGAGTAAGCTACTCTTACTTTAAGTATCAAAATTAGATACTAACAAATCAGAAATAATAACTACAACTTTTCAACACATAGACAGTACACCAAAACATAAAGAAAACAACAAATATTAAAACATGGGAGGATAAAGTGTAGAGTTTTCATTATTACCATTTTTGTTTGTTTGTTCATGCAAGATGTGTTAAGTTGTCATCAGTTTAAAATATTGGGTTGTAAGATAGCATTTTTATTCCTCATAGTAATTTAAAATAAAAAAACCCTTACAACAAATATACAAAAAACACAAAACAATAAATTAAATTATACTAACATAAAAAAAATCACCTTCACTGAAAGGAAGACAGGAAGGAAAAAAAGTAGGAAGAAAAGGCCACAAAACAAACAGAAAACAAGTAAAATGGCAGCAGTAAAGTCTTTACTTATCAATAATGACATTAAAGGTAAGTAGGCTAAACTCTCGAATAAAAAGACGTAGAATAGGTGAATGGATTAAAAACCAAGACCCAACAATATCTTGCCTACAATAAGCACACTGTACCTATAAAAACACACATAGACCAAAACTAAAGGAATGAATTAAGGTATTCTATACCAATGTAAACCAACAAAGAGCAGTAGGAACTATACTTATATTACATAAAATAGATTTCAAGACAAAAACCATAAGAAGATACCAAGAGGTCATCATAGAATGATCAATGTATAAATTCAGGAAAATAATATAACAAATGTAAATATTTATGCACCTAACACTGGAGCACCCATATATATAAAGCAAACATTATTGAAGTTAAAGGCATAGATAAATCCTCAGAAGAATAATGGCTCGATATTTCAACACTCTACTTTCAGCATTGGAGAGATTTTTCAGGCAAAAAAATCAACAAAGAAACATCAGACTTAATCTGCACTTCAGATGAAATGGACTTAATAGATATTTACAGAACATCTTATCCAATGACTGTAGAATACACATGTGTCTCCTCCATACAGTAATATAAAATAATTCTCATAAATAGTCCATATGTTAGGTCACAAAACAAGTAAGAAAACATTCAAAACACTGAAATAGTACCAGGCTATTATTTGACTACAAATTAGAAATCAATAACAAGAATTTTAGAAACTCTACAAATACATGGAAATTTATAAATGTGTTCCTGGACAGCCAGTGGATCAATAAATAAATTAAGAGGGAAGTTGAAAATATTCTTGAAACAAATGATAATGGGAAAAAATTACCAAAAATTTGGATAAGACAAATGCATTACTAAGAGGGAAATTTATAGCTATAAGTGTCTACATCAAAAAATGCCAAATAAAGAACCTAATGATGCATATTAAAGAATTACAAAAGCAAGAGCACATCAAACCCAAAATTAGTAGAAGAAACAAAATAACAAATACTAGAACACAAATAAATAAAATTGACATTAAAAAATATATATAAAAGATCAAGTGAATGAAAACTTGTTTTTTTGGAAAAGATAAGTACAACTGACAAACTAAGCCTTTAGCCAGATTAATTAAGAAAAAAAGAGAGAATATCCAAATAAATAAAATCTGAGATGAAAAAGTAGATATAACAACAGATACTGTAGAAATTCAAAACATCATTTGTGGCTGCTATGAACAAATATATGCCAATGTGTTGGAATATCTAGAGAAAATGGATACATTCCTAGACACATACAACCTACCAAGATTGAGTCATGAAGAAATCCAAAAAGTGAACAGGACAATAACCAGTAATGAAATCAAAGCTGTAATAAAAATTCTCCCAGTAAAGTCTCCTAATAAAAGCTCAAGACCAAATTTCTTCACTGCTGAATTTTGTTAAACATTTAAAGAAGAAATAATACCAGTTCTACTCAAACTATTATAAAAATAGAAAAAGAACTACTTCCAAACCTATTCTATGACACCAATAATAGCCTGATACCAAAAGCAGAAAAAGACACATCAAAAATAAATAAATAAATAAAAAAGCCCAATACAACTAATAAATACTGAGGTAAGAATACTCAGCAAAATACTAGTAAATCAAATTCAACAACACATTACAAATACCAATCATCATAATAAAGCGGTATTCATTCCAGAAATACAAGGATGGTTCAATATATGCAATTCAATCAATGTGACACATCATGTCAACAGAATGGAGTACAAAAACCATATGCTCATTTCAATTGATACTGAAAAAGCATTTTATAAAATTCAGAATCGTTTTGTGAAAAACCCTAAAGCTGCATATAGATGGAATGCATCTCAATATAATAAAAGCCATATATGACAGACACACAGCTAGCATCAATGAATTGGGAAAAACTGAAAGCCTTTTCTGTATCATATGGAACAAGACAAGGATTCCCACTTTCATCACTGTTATTTTACATAGTACTAGAAGTCCTAGCTAGAGCAATCAGACAAGAGAAATAAAGAACATCAGAACAGGAAATGAAGAAATCCAATTATCTTTGCTTGCAGATGATATGATCTTATATTTGAAGAAAATTAAAGATCCTTCAGGAAAGCTATAAGAGCTAATAAACAAATTCAGTAAAGTTGCAGTATACAATACCAACATAACAATATCAATAGCATTTCTACATGCCAACACTAAAAAATCTGAAAGAGAAATTTAAAAATTTCCATTTACAATAGTTTGAATAACATTAAATACTTAGGAATTAATATAACCAAAAAATTAAATGGTCTGTATATTAAAAAATATAAAACACTGATAAAAAATTGAAGGAGGTAAAATATGGAAAGATATTTCATGTATTTATACAACACAAAGCAATACTCACAAAAATACCAAGGACATCCTTCTCAGAAATAGAAAAAAATAAAAACTATCCTAAAATTTATATGGAATCACAAAAGACCAGAATAGCCAAAGCTATTATGAGCAAAAAGGATAAAACTGGAGGAATCACATTATCTGTCTTCAAATTATACTACAGAGATATAGCAATCAAAACCGCAATTACCTATAAAAAACAGGTAATTTTACCTGTATAAATACACACACATAGACCAATGAAACAGAATACGAAACATAGAGAAAAAAATCCATACATCTACAGTTAACTCATTTTTAGCAAAGCTTCCAAGAACATACTTCAGGGGAAGGGCAGACTTAAATAAATGGTGCTGGGAAAACTAGATATCCACATGTAAAAGAATAAAAGTAGGCCCTTATCTCTCACCATATAAAAAACCAAATCAAAATGTATTAAAGACTTAAATGTAATACTTGAAACTATGAAAGTACTATAAGAAAACATCTTGAAAATGCTCCAGGATATCAATCTGGAGAAAGATTTTTCTTTGAGTAATACCCCACAAGCATAAGCAACCAAAACAAAAATGAACAAACGAATTACATCAAGTTAGAAAGCCTCTGCACAACAACGAAAGCAATCAAGAAAGTGAAGAGACAACCTACAGCAGAATTGGAGAAAATCTTTGCAATCTACCCATCTAATACAGAATTAACAACCAGAAGATATAAGTAGCTCAAACAACTCTGTAAGGAAATATCTAATACTCAGATTTAAAAATTGGCAAAAGATCTGAATAGACATTTCTCAAAAGAAGACATGAAAATGGCAAACAGGTATACAAAAAAGTTCTCAACATTATTGATCATCAGAGAATGCAAATCAAAACTTCAATGAGATATAATCTCACCCCATGTAAAATGGCTTTTATCCAAAAGCCAGGCAGGAACACTGCTGGTGAAGATGTGAAGAAAAGAGAACCCTCATACACTATTAGTGGGAATGTAAATTACTACAACCACTATGGAGAACAGCTGGTCAAAAAATTAAAAATAGAGAACCCGTAAGATCTAGCAATCCCACTGCTAGGTATGTACCAAGAAGAAAGGAAATTATATTGAAGAGATATCTGCATGCCCACGTTTATTACAGCACTATCCACAATGGCCAAGATTTGGATGTAACCCAAGTGTTCATCAAGAGATGAATGAATAAAGAAGATGTAATTACATATATACATGTATGTTATATGTGATATATATGTTATATATTATATATATATAATATATATATAATGTAGTACCATTCAGCCATAAAAATGAGATCCTATTATTTTCTTCTTTTTATTTCTTATTTTTTATTCCTGTAAACTGATTTTGTTTTTTTAAAAATTGTGTATCTGGTTCAGAGATACATGTGAAGGATTGCTATAGGTAAACTCATGTCATGGGGGTGTACAAATTATTCCATGCTAAGCCTAGTGCCCAATAGTTATTTTTTCTGCGCATATTCCTCTTTCCATTCTCTACCCTCTACTACATCACAGTGTCTGTTTTTTCTTTCTTTGTGTCCATATGTTGTCATGATTTTGCTCCTACTTATAAGTAAGAATATACAGTATTTGGTTTTCCGATGCTGCATTAGTTTATTAAAAATAATGGCCCCCAGTTCCATCCATGTTCTCACAAAAGACATATTGTCATTTTTTTTATAGCTTCACACTATTCCATAGTATATAAGTACCATTTTTTAAATGCAATCTGTTATTGATTGGCATTTATATTCATTTCAGGTCTTTGTCATTGTGAATAGTGCTAAAATAAATTTCTTGTGCATGTATTTTTATAGTAGAATGATTTATATTTTCCAGGTGTATAACCAGTAATGTGACTGCTGGGCTGAATAGTAGTTCTGTTTTTAGTTCTTTGAGGAATTGCCACACTGATTTCCACAATGGTTTAACTAATTTACACTCTCCCAACAATGTGTAAGAGTTCTCTCTTCTCTGCAACCTTGACAGCATCTGTTATTTAAAAAAATTTTAACAATAGCTATTCTCAGTGGTGTGGAATAGTATCTCATTGATGATTAGTAATATTGAGCTTTTATTTCATGATTGTTGACCTCATGTATGTCTTCTTTTGAGAATTGTCAGCTCATGTTCTTTTCTTCACATTTTAATGGGGTTGGGTTTTTTTTTGGAAATTTGTTTAAATTACTTATAAATGCTGGGAATTAAACCTTTAACAGATGTATAGTTTGCCAATACTGTCTCCCACTGTGTAGGTTGTCTGTTTACTCTGTAGATAGCTTCTTTTGCTGTGCCAAAGCTCTTTAGTTTAATTAAATCTTATTTGTCAATGTTTGCTTTTGTTGCGATTGCCTTTGGCATCTGTGTCATGAAATCTTTGCTCATTCCTATGTCCAGAATAATATTTCCTAGATTGAGTTCCAGGATTCTTACAGTTTTGGGCTTTACATATAAGTCATTAATGTATCTTAAGTTGATTTTTATATATAGTGTAAGGAAGGAGTCCAGGTTCAATCTTCTGCATATTGCTAGTCAGTTATCTCAGCACCATTTATTGAATAGGGGTCCTTTCCCCATTGTTTTTTTTATCCCCTTTGTTAAAAATCAGATGGTTGCAGGTGTACGGCCGCATTTCTGTGCTCGTTATTCTGTTCAATTGGTCTCTGTGTCTGTTTTTAATAATAGTCCCGTGCTGTTTTGGTTACTGTAGCCCTGTAGCGTAGTTTGAAATAAGGTAGCGTGATGCCTCCAGCCTGGTTTTTTTTGCATAGGGTTGCTTTGGCTATTCAGGCTCTTTTTGGTTCCAAATAAATTTTAAAATAGTTTTTTTCTAGTTCTGTGAGGAGTGTTATTGGTAGTTTGAAAGGCATAGCATTGAATCTGTAAATGGCTTTTGGCAGTATGGTCATTTTAATAATATCAACTCTTCCTATCTATAAGCATAAAATGGCTTTCCATTTGCTTGTGTCATCTCTGATTTCTTTGAGCAGTGTTTTGTAATTCTCATTTGAGAGGTCTTTCACCTCTTTAGTTAGTTGAATTCTTAGGTATTTTATTCTTCTTGTGGCCGTTCTGAATTGAATTATATTACCAACTATGTTCTCTGCTTCACTTTTGTTGATTTATAGAAATGCTAGTAATTATTGGACATTCATTTTGTATCTGGAAACTTTGCTGAAGTTGTTTGTCAGCTTCAGTAGCTTTTGGGCTGAGACTATCCTGTTTTCTAGAGATAAATTTATATCATCTGCAAACAGGGATATTTCAACTTCCTCTCTTCCTATTTGGATCCCCTTTATTTCTTTCTCTTGCTTAGTTGCTCTGGGCAGGGCTTCCAATATTATGTGGAATAGTAGTGGTGAGAGATGGCATCCTTGTCTTGTGCCAGTTCTCAAAAGGAATGTTTTCCACATTTAGCCATTCAGTATGATGTTACCTGTGCATTTGTTACATATTGCTCTTATGATCATGAGGTACATTCCTTCAATACCTAGTTTATTGAGAGTTTTTAACAAGAAGTGTTGAACTTTATCAAATGCCTTTTCTGCATCTGTTGAGATAATCAATTGAATTTTTTCTTTAGTTCTATGTATGTGATGAGTCATATTTATTGACTTTTGTATGTTGAATGAACCTTGCATTACAGGGATAAAGCGTACTTGATTGTAGTGGATTCACTTTTTGATGTGCTGCTGGATTCACTTTGCCACTATTTTGTTGAGGATTGTTGCATTGATATTCATCAAATATATTGGCCTGAAGTTTTCTATTTTTCATTGTATCTCTGCCAGGTTCTTGTATCAGGATGGTGCTGACCTTATAAAATGAGTTGGGGAGGAATCTCTTCTCAATTTTTTGAAATACTTTCAGTAGGAATGATAGCAGCTCTTCTTTTTACATATGGTAGAATAGGTCTGTGAATCTATCTTGTCCTAGGCTGTTTTATTCTTTCTTTGGTTGGTAGGCAATTTATTATGGATTCAATTTTAGAGGTCACTCCTGGTTTGCACAGGGAATCAATTTCTTCCTGGTTCAGTCTTTAGAGAGTGAGTGTTTGTGTCCAGGAATTTAAACATCCTTTCCAGGTTTTCCAGTTTCGGCTCGTAGTGATGTTCTTAGTAGTTTCTGCTGGTTATTTGTGTTTTTGTGGGGTTAGTGGTAACATCTTATTTGTCATTTCTAATTATGTTTCTTTGGATCTTCTATCTTTTCTTCTTTATTAATCTAGCTAGTGGTTTATCTTATAAATCTTTTCAGAAAACAAACTCTTGGCTTCACTAATGTTTTGAATATATTTTTGCATCTCAATCTCCTTCAGTTCAAATCTGATTTTTGTCTTCTGATAGCTTTAAGGTTGGCTTGCTCTTGCTTCTCTAATTACTTCAATGTGATGTTAGATTCTTAAGTTGAGATCTTTCTAACATTTTTACAGGGGCATTTAGTGCTATGAATTTTCCTTTTATCACTGCTGTAGCTGTGTCCCAGAGATTCAGGTATGTTGTATCTGTGTTCTTATTAGTTTCAAAATACTTTTTGCTTTCTGCCTTAATTTAATTATTAACTTGAAAGTAATTCAGGAGCAAGTTGTTTAATTTCTATGTAATTGCATGGTTTTCAGTGAGATTTTTAGTCTTGACTTCTGTTTTTATTGCATTGTTGTCTAAGAGTGTTTAGTATGCTTTTAGTTCTTTTGTATGTGTTGAGAATAGTTTTATTCCAATTATGTGGTCACATTTAAAGTGTGTGACATGTGGTTATGAGAAGAATGTTTATTCTACTGTTTTCCTGGTGAAGAGTTATGTAGAAGACTATCAGATTCATTTGGTCCAATATTGTATTTAAATCCTAAATATCCTTGTAAAGTTTCTCTTAGTATGTAATCTGTTTAACACTGTCAGTGGAGTGTCAAAATATCCTGCTATTATTTTGTGGGAGTCTAAATCTTTTTGAAGGTCTCTAAGAATTTGCTTTGTGAATCTGTGTGCTCCTGCATTTAATGCGTATATATGTAGGATAATTAAGTCTTCTCTTTGAATTGAAATTTTTACCATTATGTAATGTCCTTATTTGTCTATTTTGAACTTTGTTAGTTTAAAGACTGTTTTGTCTGAAATTAGGATCAAAATCTCTGATTTTGTCTGCTCCTCTTGCTTGGTAAATCTTCCTCCATATTGTTATTTTGAACCTATAGGTGTCATTACATGGGAGATGGGTTTCTGAAAGACAACGTACCTATGGATCTTGGTTCTTCGTGCAGCTTGCCACTCTGTGCATTTTAAGCAGGACATTTTATCTATTTACATTCAAGATAGTATTGACATTTGTGGATTTGATCCTGTCATTCTGTTCTTTGCTGATAATTTTGCCAGTTTGTGTTGTTACTTTATAGTGTCAGTGGTCTGTGTATTTAAGTGTGTGTTTGGGTTGGCTGATCGTTGTCTTTCATTTCTATGTATATTGCTACTTTCAAGATCTCTTGTAAGGCAGGTCTGGTGGTACTAAATTCCCTCAATATTGGCTTAACTGAAAAGGATCTTATTTCTTTTTCATTTTGGAAGCTTAGTTTAGCTGCATTTGAAATTATGAGTTAGATATTTTATTTACGTAAGAATGTTGAGTATAAGCTTCCAAGATTTTCTGGCTTGTGAAGTTTCTGCTGAGAGTCCCACTGTTCGCCTGATGACATTCTCTTTGTAGGTGACCTTTTTATTTTCTAGCTGTCATTAACATTTTTTCTTTCATGTCTACCTTGAAAAATCTGATGATTATGTGTCTTGAAGATGATGTTCTTGTGTAGAATCTTGAAGGATTTTTCTGTATTTTCTGAGTTTGACTGATGGCCTTTCTAGCAAGTTTGCAGAAATTTTTATGGACAGTATCCTGAAATATGTTTTCAAAGTTGTTTGCTTTCTCACCATACTTTCAGTGATGCCAATGATTCATAGATTTGGCCTCTTCATAATCCCATTTTTTTTTTTATTTTTGCTTGACTGTCCGTATTTCAGGGAGCCAGTTGTCAATTTCTGAGATTCTTTCCTCAGGTTAATCTATTCTGCTGTTGATACTTGTGATTGCATTGTGTGTTTTTCACCTCTATCAGATTTGTTCACTTTTTTTTTTTCTGGCTATTTTGTCTTTGAGCTCCTGTTTCATTTTATCATGAGTTGTGATTCTTAGTTTCCCTCAATTGGGTTATGCCATTCTTCTGAATCTTAATAATCTTAATTCATATCTATATTCTGAATTATATTTCTACCAATCAGCCAACTCAGCCTCATTAAGAACCTTTGTTGGGGAACTAGTTAGATTGTCTGGAGGGCGTAAGACACTTTGGCCATTTGAGTTATTGGAGTTCTTGGAGTTCTTGTGTTGGTTCTTTGTCATCTCTCTTTGTGGGTTTTCCTTTAATTGCAGTGTGCATTCAATACAGTCAATAGGCTTATTTTTTGGTTGTTTTCACAGAGCCAAGGCTTTAGGCAGAGTTTTTTTTTGGGGGGGTGGGGGGGCGGGTGCTGACTTATTGTATTTGGTTTCACAGGAGAATATGTTTGTAAAGTACTTTTGGTCTTGAAGCATTGGGATGACATCCAGTAGATGATGCTTACTGTAGTGGTCAGTTGGTGGACTCTTGCTTTTCTGGTGGCTCCCTTGTATTTCCTCACAGTTGCAGTCATGTTCCCTCTTGATGCCATGAAAGTCTGCACTCCTTTCCCACTTAAATGCTGGCTATAGCTCATAGCTTTGACCTTCCAGTTTGCCCACAACAGCTCTGGGGAAACCCCAGGGAGGTTTGGTACTACTGCTGGCCAGAAAACACTGATAAGGTGACTGGAGACCCTGGTCAGGAGATGCTGCCCAGTGAAGGAAAACAGAGTTAAGGATCTGCATAAATAAACAGTCTGACTGCTTCTCCATAGAACTGCTGGGCTGTGCTTGGGTTGCCTTCAATTTCAGACCCCGTTGCTTCCAACTCCATAGAGCCCTAAGACAATAATGACTAATGCTGTGAAACAGCAAAGATGGTGGCCTACCCCTTCCCTTGAAAGCTTTTTTAACACTGCTACCAGTGGCTTTCTGGTATTCTAAGCCAGTGGATTTATCCCGCAAGGTGCCATGGAAGTGGAGTTTGCAGATCACCACTGTTCAGCTCCCTGGGTTTATCTTATTTCTTAGGGTTATGTACAGGGCTTTAACTTCCCATTTTGCTGGAGTTGCAGCTGCTTTTGCCAAAAAGCCTGGGTATCTGAGCCCCACCCGGCTCTGCCTGTGCCTGAATGGCTGCTTGGCCATGGCTCCATGTAGCTCTCCATAAAAGACTGAAGGCCTTGGTAAAGCAGGTGTATGAGAAGACATCCTGACCTGAGGGTTGCAAGGATCTATGAGAGAAATGTGGGTCCCCAGCGTTGCTCACTCACTCACTCACTGCTTCCCTGAACAGGGAGGTTCCCCTGGCTCTGTGTTACTCCCAAGTGGGCAGCATCCTTCCTGCCTCACTTTTCTCCATTTTCAGTGGGCTGAATTATTTCCTTGATTAGTCCCAATTTGTGTACCTGGATGTTTCAGTTGAAGTTGCTGTATTTACTTGCTCCTTCCTTTCCTCTCCATGAGAGAGGTACACACTAGCTGCTGCCAGTTTAGGCAATCTTCACCAAACAAATCCGCCTTCAAAACTAAATCATTTTCGACAACATGGATGGAATTGGAGGTCATTACATTAAGTGAAGGAAATCAGACACAGAAAGACAAACATCACATGTACTCGCTTATCTGTGGGAGCTAAAAATCAAAACAGTTGAACACATGGAGATGAGGAGTCGAAGGATGGTTATCAGAGGCTGGGAAGGAGAACTGGGGTTGGCAGTAAAATGAAAATGCTTAATGGGTACAATAAATAGTTCGAAAGAATGAATTAGACCTTGTATTTGATAGCACAACAGGTTACTATAGTCAAAATGAATTAATTGTATATTTTAAAATAATTAAAATATTGTAATTGTATTGTTTGTAATACAAATGATAAATGTTTGAGGATATGGACACCCCATTTTACATAATATGGTAATGCATTGCATGCCTGTATTAAAACATCTCATGTACACCATAAGTATATAAACCTACTATGTACCCACAAAAATTAAAATTGCACTTAAAAAAGAAAGAAAACAACAGGCATAGTTTAATTCTACCAAATAATTAAGAAAAAAAAATCAACTCTACATGATAGCTAAGACAATCCAAAGCGAAAAAAAGTGAAACTGGAGGCATCACACTCCCTGACTTCAAACTGTATTACAAGGCTACTGTAATCAAAACACCATGGTACTGGTACCAAAACAGATATATAGACCAATGGAACAGAACAGAAGCCTCAGAAAGAATGCCACCCAGCTACAACCACCTGATCATTGACAAGCCAGACAAAAACAAGCAATGGGGAAAGGATTTCCTATTTAATAAATGGTGTTGGGAAAGCTGGCTAGCCATATGCAGAAACCTGAAACTTGATCCCTACCTTACACCTTATACAAAAATTAACTCTAGATGGATTAAAGATTCAAATGTGAGTCCTAAGACCACAAAAACTCTAGAAGAAAACCTAGGCAATACCATTAAGGACATAGGCACAGGCAAGGACTTCATGACTAAAACACCAAAAACAATGGCAACAAAAGCCAAAATAGACAAATGGGATCTAAATAAACTTAAGAGTTTCTGCACAGCAAAAGAAACTTTCAATAGAGTGAACCAACAACCAACAGAATGGGAAAAAATTATTGCAATCTACCCATCTTACAAAGGGCTAATATCCAGAATCTGCAGATAAACAAATATACAAGAAAAAAACAACCAACCTCATCAAAAAGTGGGCAAATGATATGAACAGACACTTTTCAAAAGAAGACATTTATATAGCCAAAAACATATGAAAAAAAGCTAATCATCACTGGTTATTAGAGAAATGCAACTCAAAACCACATTGAGATGCCATCTCATACCAGTTACAATGGTGATCATCAAAAAATCAGGAGACAACAGATGCTGGAGAGAATGTAGAGAAATAGGAATGTTTTTACACTGTTGGAGGTAGTGTACATTAATTCAACCACTGTGGAAGACAGTGTGGCGATGCCTCAAGGATCTAGATCCAGAAATACCATTTGACCCAGCAATCTCATTACTGGGTATATATCCAAAGGATTATAAATTATTCTATTATAAAGACACATGCACATGTATGTTTATTGAGGCATTGTTCACAATAGCAAAGACTTGGAACAAACCCAAATGTCCATCAATGATAGACTAGATAAAGAAAATGTGGCACATATACACCATGGAATACTATGCAGCTATAAAAAAAAGATGAGTTCATGTCCTTTGCAGGGACATGGATGAAACTGAAAAACATAATTCTCAGTAAACTGACACAAGAACAGAAAACCAAACATTGCACATTCTCACTCATTAGTGGATGTTGAACAATGAGAACACATGGACACAGGGAAAGGAACATCACACACTGGGGCATTAGGAGAAATTCCTAATGTAGATGACGGGGCAATGGATGCAGCAAACTACCACCATGGCACATGTATACCTATGTAACAAACCTACACAATCTGCACATGTACCCCAGAACTTAAAGTATAATAAATAATTTTTTTAAAAAAATTGTAAACCACATGATTTTATTTGTTCAGCATTTTCAAAAAGGTAAAACTGTACGTATGAAGCACAGTTCACTGGTAACCATTGTTTGGGGTTGGTGAAGCAGCTAATTAGGAAGAATTGCAGAAAGAAATTTGGAGAGGAAAAAAGGACTCTTCTATTTTGAATGAATACTGTAAAGGCTAAATAAAGACAGAAGGACCTGTAAACATATGTACTACAGTTGTCTTTTTCTTTTCCCAAAAAAATACCATTGACAGATGTTGGAACTTTTGACATCATCAGTAGTGATAAGCAAATTGAACATATCTTGTAGTTCATGGGAGCCAGAGAAAAAAGTTACATTAAGCAAAATGAATCTAAAATAAATATTATACTGCTGAAATAGAGTCAAAGATATTAATAAGAACAGAGAGAGATTAGAAGATTATAGATAGCTATATAGACAGCTAGATAAATAGAGCCTGAAATATAGATATGACATACATTGGTTATTATGCATACACATATTTTCTTCTTATCTTAGAGCTTACATTCTTGTTGGGTTGGGTCAAACAAGAAACACCAAACCTTTATTTTGTTGGATAGTAGTAAATACAATGGAGAAATGTAAAACAGGTGAATATTTGTATATAAAGAACAGAGGAATGTAGTTGCATTGCTATTATATATGTGTGTATGTGAATATATGTGTGTGTGAATATCTATGCATATATATAGTGTATATCAATATCTATCTATCTATCTATCTATAACCATCTGTAACAAATGATGCTTGGAAAACTGGATATCCACATCAAAAGAATGAAGCTGAATACTTTTCTTATACCATATACAAAAATTAAATCAAAATTGATTAAAGAACTAAATATATGAACTAACACTACACAACTCCAACAAAACTAGAAAACTGAGAAGTTTTCTTTGATATGGGAAATTGAGCAGAGACATGAATAAAATGAGATAATTCATCATATTAATATCGGAGAAGTTATATTTTAGCAGTGGAATGAGTGAGTGTAAAGACTGTAAGGCAAAAGTATGATTGGTGTGTTATTGATTATAATATAATCTAATTAAAGAACTATGAACCTTTGACTACCCAGCCTTGTTATTATTTTTCACTTTTGAATAAAGCCCTTTTCCTAAATGTTAATGTCATGATAGACCCATACATTAATAGACATTGGAGAAACACATTTTAAAGCTTTATGTAAAAGGGTAAGATTTCCCATTCTGTGGTATTCTACTTCCAAAACATTTTCATCTCTCCAATCCCCTTTTACTCATTTATTTCCAATAGTACCCTAAAACATATTTTTAAAACTTTTAAAGCACTCTTCAAGAGTACATTTCCACTTAAAGTTTGCCAACCTATAAAATTATTATTCTTATAATTTACCAAAGTCTTTATCTGTTCAATATATTCCTCTCTCTCTCTGTCTCTCTCTCTCTCTCTCTCTCTGTGTGTGTGTGTGTGTGTGTGTGTGTGTGTGTGTGTGTGTGTGTGT
>NW_022437755.1:0-7030 GCF_009761245.1 Sapajus apella
ACGGGGTTTCACCATGTTGGCCAGGCTGGTTTCAAATTTCTGACCTCAGGTGATCCACCCCCATCGGCCTCCCACTGGGATTACAGGTGTGAGCCACCGTGCATGGCCGCCCAAGTGTTTTTTTATCTAGCCACTAGATTGTGTGCTGCTCGAGGACTCTTATGGGATTGTGCCTTATTTGTGTTTTGATTTCCTTTGCCTAGACAGCTGCTCAATATTTGTTGAAACAATAATGAATGGATCTGTAACATGGGGACAGAGGACCAGATCTGGAGACCTTTCTAGACCTTGTCTTCTGTGTAGACAGATTGATCTGGGAACTAGTTTTGAACTTGAAGACACACACAGACCTACTTCACAGCCCTTTTCTAGTCTTTAGTCATTTTATTATACTTTTTGCCATCTGTCTTGTATTGCCATTTGAAACCATTCTAGTGAATGAAATGTAAATTACGTTCTTATTTGTTTCTAGGAAGCAAGATTTCCAGATGTAGCAAATGGATTTATTGAGGAAATAATTCATTTGAAGAATTATTATGATCTGAATGTGTAAGTATACTACCATAGTTTTTTTGTTGTGGTGGTAAAATATATATAACATAAAATTTGTCGTTTTAGTCCTTTTTAAATATACAATTCAGTGTTAAGTAAATTCACATTATTATGCAACTATCACCATCATCCATCTCCAGAACGCTTTCATCTTCTCAAACTGAAACTCTGTCCCCATTAAACACACTCCCCATTCCCCTCCCTAGCCAGTGGCACCTACCGTCCTACTTTCTGTCTTCATGGATTTGACTACTATCAGGGACGTCGTGTATTTGTTCTTCTCTGACTGGCTTATTTCACTTGGCATTATGTCTTTTTTAGTGACCTTATTCATTCTGATATTAGTCATATACAGACTGTTTTCTGGATCTTGTGGAATACTGCATGGTTATAGAATTATGAGACTGAGTTTCTGAGCATTGATACTACCTGTGTTTTAGTCAAGATGTTAGAAGACATTTTCTTCCCTACAATTGTAACAAAATATTCTGCAACCACTCTGTTTGGAGAAATACATGGAAGCATTTCTTAATTTTTATTATAAAAGGGATAAATATGGGCCAGATCACAGCACTTGGGAGGCTGAGGCAAGAGGAGTGCCTGAGTCCAGGAATTCAAGGCTGCAATGAGCTATATTCATACTACTGCATGCCAGCCTGGATGACAGAATGAGACCATATCTCTATTAATATATATGCCTTTTTAAAAAGTAAGTTTTCCTGAAGATTATAAAAGGAAAAATAAGTCTCATACTCTTCCCCTTCCTCTGACCTGCAGAGGTGAAACAGTTGTGTAAAAAAAAAAATTTTTTTTTTTTTTTTTTTGAGACGGAGTTTCGCTCTTGTTGCCCAGGCTGGAGTGCAATGGCGCAATCTCAGCTCACCGCAACCTCCGCCTCCTGGGTTCAGGCAATTCTCCTGCCTCAGCCTCCTGAGTAGCTGGGATTACAGGCATGCGCCACCATGCCCAGCTGATTTTTTTGTATTTTTAGTAGAGACGGGGTTTCACCATGTTGACCAGGATGGTCTCGATCTCTTGACCTCGTGATCCACCCGCCTCGGCCTCCCAAAGTGCTGGGATTACAGGCTTGAGCCACCGCGCCCGGCCCAAAAAAAATTTTTTTTTAAAGATGGAGTCTCGTTCTGTTGCTCAGGCTAGAGTGCAGTGAGACAGTCTTGGCTCACTGAAATGTCAACCTCCCAGGTTCAAGCAATTCTCCTGCCTCAGCCTCCTGAGTAGCTGGGATTACAGGCGCGTGCTACCACGCCCGGCTAATTTTTGTATTTTTAGTAGAGATGGGGGTTTCACCATGTTGGTCAGGCTGGTCTCAAACTCCTGACGTCATGATCTGCCCTGCTCGGCCTCCCAAAGAGCTGGGGTTACAGGCGTGAGCCACCACACTCAGCCTAATTGTAAATTTAAACAAAATAGACAGTTCACCAAACACCTTTCCTCAAAGTTCATGTCCCATACTATAACTCACAGTCATGGGTGCAGGTGAGTTTCTTCCCTGCCAAGGCTGAGAAGGAAGGGTCTCTTTCCAGGTACTTAACTCAATGTAGGTACTTTTTTCTAATTTGTACAGTGACACTGTTGGAGTGGGTAGTAGCCTTGTCTGATCCCACCACCTCTGTACAGAGGCAACCACTGTCATCAGATATTTATTTATTTATGAAACAGAGTCTTGCTTTGTTGCCCAGGCTGGAGTGCAATGGTATGATCTCGGTTCACTGCAACCTCCGCCTCCTGGGTTTAAGTGATTCTCCTGCCTCAGCTTCCTGAGTAGCTGGGATTACCGGCATGGGACCTCACGCCCAGCTAATTTTTGTATTGAGATGGTGTTTCACCCTGTTGGTCAGGCTGGTCTCGAACTCCTGACCTCAGATGATCCACCTACCTTGGCATCCCAAAATGATGGGATTATAGGCATAAGACACCACGCCTGGCCTGTCATCAGATTTAAACAGGACTGCATCCAGGTTTCTTAATGTATTTATCTCTTTAGCCTGTTAATCTCACTTACTTTTTTAAAAATACCATTAACGTTCCCCATCTAGCAGTTTCAAATATAAAAAGTTGAAAGACTGTGCAATGAATACCCATGTATCTACCACCTATATTATTATCTGACATTCTGCTGTAAAGATTTTTACTTCGTCTTTAAAAAAAAAAAATGTAACTGTGGACTTAAGAGTTTTTAAGTGGTGTTTTAGATCAGTCACAATCATTTTCTTTTTGATACTGAAATTGTCCCAGATTTGACCACCAGTGTCTTTTGATCTGATGCCTTTAGTCTTTGAGTACTTCCTTGCTTCCTAGTATACCTTGTTGTCCCAGGCTTACCTTGAATTCTCTGCCCAGAACCTGAAATCATTCATTCTCCGAGAGACCCAGCTTTCTTAAAATGAGGATTGATATTTTTAAACATCTCAGGGCTAGATGTGCTCACCATTGCTACTGGCATGTCATCTGTCTAGGTCCTTTCAAGGGACAGACCAAGGAAATATTTTGGTTGGTAGTTGTTTTTGTTTGTTTGTTTTTGAGATGGAGTCTTGCTCTGTCGCCCAGGCTGGAGTGCAGTGGCGTGATACCAGCTCACTGCAACCTGTGCCTCCTAGGTTCAGGTGATTCTCCTGCCTCAGCCTCCTAAGTAGCTGAGATTATAGGCGCCTGCCACCACACTAGGCTAATTTTTGTATTTTTAATAGAGACGGGGATTTGACCATGTTGGCCAGGTCTCGAACTCCTGACCTCAAGTGATCCACCCGCCTCAGCCTCCCAAAGTGCTGGGTTTACAGGCGTGAGCCACCATACCCAGCCCAGTAGTTGTTTTTTAAATCAGAAATTCATATTCATAATTTCCAATTCAAACTTAACATGAAGGTTTTTTTCTTAATCTTTTTTTGAGACAGAATTTCGTTTTGTTGCCCAGGCCCAGGTTCAAGAGATTCCCCTACCTCGGCCTCCCGATTAGCTGGGATTACAGACATGAGCCACCACACCAGCTAATTTTTGTATTTTTGGTAGAGACGGGGTTTTGCCATGTTGGCCAGGCTGGTCTTGAACTCCTGGACCTCAGGTGATCCCCCTGCCTCAGCCTCCCATAGTGCTGGGATTACAGGTGTGAGCCATGCACCTGGCCTTTCCTTAATCTTTATAAATTTTACTTAACATGCTTCTCAGTAAGGCAAAACCGTTAAGCACGTAGGCTATGAGGCCATAGATTGGTGATATTGGTCAGTTCTGGAAATTTTGTAGCTATTTCCTGTCTTATGTAACTTCTCCCACATCTTCCATGTCTCTAAATCCACCTCTTTGTCTCTGAGATACGTTCTGGATGATCTTTTCAGAGCCGTCTTCTAGCCCACAAACTTCTCTTTGGTAGAGTATGATCTACTTTTTTTTTTTTTTTTTTTTTTTGAGTCGGTGTCTTGCTCTTTTGCACAGGATGGAGTACTGTGGCATGAACTCAGCTCACTGCAACCTCCGTCTCCCAGGTTCAAGCGACTCTCCTGCCTCAGCCTCCCGAGTAGCTGGGACTACATGCACGTGGCACCAAACCCAGCTAATTTTTTGTATTTTTAGTAGAAATGGCATTTCGCCATGTTGGCCAGGAAGGTCTCCATCTCTTAACCTCATGATCCGCCTGCCTTGGTCTCCCAAAGTGCTGGATTACAGGCGTGAGCCACCTCACCCTGCCCAAGTGTAATCTCCTTTTAATCCATCCACTGTGTTACTGTATTTCAGTTATCATATTTTAGCTTTTAATCCGCTTGGTTATTTTCCTAGAGTTTTGCTCTTTGCCTGTATTTTTAATCCTTTTTATTTCTTTAAACAATAACATACGTTCTCTTCTTTTTTTTTTTTATTGTTAACAAGTAGTTGGTATTTTCTCAAACAATAACATAGCTTCTATGTGAGTTTGATTGTTCTGATATATTAGGTTCTTGGGAATCGTATTCTGTTCCTGCCGGCTTCCATGGTGCCTTGCTCTCTTGTGTGTTTTCTAAGTTTAACTGTAAGCTCATGTGTTGAGGTCTTGATAGAGTTGGTTTCTTTAGAGAGGATTTGCTTTTGCTTCTTGCAAGTTCCCAGGGGCATGTTAAGTAAAATTTATAAAGATTAAGGAAAGGCCAGGTGCATGGCTCCTACCTGTAATCCCAGCACTATGGGAGGCTGAGGCAGGGGGATCACCTGAGGTCAGGAGTTCAAGACCAGCCTGTCATGCTGCTTTCAAGTCCCCAGGGGCAGTGTTAGTTTGAAACTACTTTAGATTCCTGTCTTGAAGTTTTTGCATGACTCAAACACTTTTTTTTTTTTTTTTTTTTTTTTTTTTAGAAAAAGTCTGTCTTGCTTTCCTTACCCAGGCTGGAGTGCAATGGCGCTATCTCGGCTCACCGCAACCTCCGCCTCCCGGGTTCAGGCAATTCTCCTGCCTCAGCCTCCTGAGTAGCTGGGATTACAGGCACGTGCCACCATGCCCAGCTAATTTTTTGTATTTTTAGTAGAGACGGGGTTTCACCATGTTGACCAGGATGGTCTCGATCTCTTGACCTCGTGATCCATCCGCCTCGGCCTCCCAAAGTGCTCGGATTACAGGCTTGAGCCACCGCGCCCGGCCCTAGTTTTTGTATTTTTAATAGAGCTTTATTTTTTACAGCAGTTTTAGGTTTACAGCAAAATTGAGCAGTGATGACTACCTTTTTACAATGAAAAATTTCTTGTAGGCTTCCAGTCATCTAAAAAGCAACTTATATGTGTGAATTGCTTTAACAGTTCTTCAGCAGTACTGAATTAGGATGTTATTTTTTTGTAGTTGTTAACTAGGCATAAAGTAGTCTAGGTGACGTATCTTTGATAACTGGCTGTGTTTTTCATATATTTATTTACTAACTGTATCTCCCTTGCATGTGAATTGTTTACTTCTCTCTTTGAATTCCTTTTTTTGGGGGGTAATGTTTTTCTAGTTGTCAAATATAATACTTGTTTAATTACAGAAAATGTAAATGATAGAAAAAGTATAAACTTAGCTTATTTGTATAATAGTGATTTGAATACCAGATACCATGTTTTAGTATTTTTTAACAACTTAACCTCATATAAATTGAGTATACTTTAATATTTCCCTCCCCTTCTGTGAATGAACATCATATTTTATATATCTTCAAGATTATAAAACATCATTAAAATATAATCAAATTGACGCCTGTTACAGTTCTGTTCTCCTACTTCCTAAGTCTTACACATGGACTTATTTTTAGGGACTTGCTGACTCTCTGTGCTTTTTGTGTCACTCAGAAGCAAACACTGATCCTTAAACACATAAAAATACCCATGAAATCCAGAAAGCAAGGGAATGTACAGTAATAGTATTGCATCTTTTCAAGCCAATCTTGTTTTCCTGACACTGCTTTCCTTTCCATTAGTCCCTGGGCTCCTAGGACAATATTAATTTCACAACTAAACTAAAATGTTGCTAATGTAAACTGGAAGTGAGGCCCAAAGCTGAGTTGAGCAGGCTGGGATTTTGTTGTACCTCAGTCTTAGTTGCTTTATGTGCGTCTTTAAATGACCTTCAGATGGAACCATCTGGCCTTTTCTGTCACCAGGCAGGAGTGCAGTGGTGCGATCTTGGCTTACTGCAATCTCCACCTCCCAGGTTCAAGTGATTCTCCTGCCTCAGCATCCCAAGTAGCTGGGATTACAGTCATGTACCACCATACCCAGCTAATTTTTGTATTTTTAGTAGAGACAGGGTTTCACCATGTTGGCCAGGATGGTCTCCATCTCTTGACCCTGTGATCCACCTGCCTCGGCCTCCCAAAGTGCTAGTATTACAGGTATGAGCCACCGCGCCCAGCCATCTGGCCACTTTAAGCAGCAAGGGCCTATTCATCAGAGAACTTCACATGGCAGGTAGTCTATTCTGGCTGGTTAACTTAGACCTTTCACTCACACACGTGGTCAGCTTCAGTTGGATGAAGGCAGCAACAACTCTCAAAGAGTTGCAAGGTTGGATTACTAGCCTGACTTACTCTTGCAGGAGTGCCTTCTCTAGATCTGCTAGCATGTCAGGTCAGCTCAAGCATGAGATCATGTGAAGAGCTGGGCAGTTTGAAGTCCGACAGGCTTCCCCACTGCTTTTGCCCCAGAGTGCAGATATTAGAACAGAGGCTACCACTTGTTTCTGTGGAGGAAAATCTTTGTCCTTCATTTTCTGTGCTTCCAAATGTCACTTAACCTTCAGAAGAATTCCGTTGGTAAGGATATTGAAGGGATTAAACTAGAAGTGAATTTTGACAGTGTCTAGTGAGAGCTTCTGATTTCTTCTGTGTGGAACTTCATATCTGTAACATTTCAGTATCTAAAGTTCTTAATATTGTTGAAAATACGAATTGGAAAGAGATGACCCTCTCAAACATGTTTTTTTCTTTTTCTTTTTCTTTTTCTTTTTTTTTTTTTTTTTTTTTTTTTTTTT
>NW_022437755.1:7130-26177 GCF_009761245.1 Sapajus apella
TTTTTTTTTTTTTTTTTTTTTTTTTTTTTTTTTTTTTTTTTTTTTTTCAAGAAATCATATCTACTATTCCACCTATATATCATATAGAGGTGTACTTATGTATCACGTACTTGAGAAAACACATAAAAACAGACAATTTTAAAGCTAGTCTGTGTCTGGTTTGTAACCATGTTGAATATGCACACGTAATGAGTTGCCTGGAACTCGGGCCTTTCCCCACAGACGGGATTTTTGCTGGTGGCTAATTCTCAGGTCGGCCTTCAAAGATTTGCGTAACTTCAGTGCACACTAGTAAATTCTAGGACAGAATTACCACTGATGACAGTGGTTTTAAAGGAAAATGTACTCAGAATTCTTGTCTCTGTAATAGGAGAAGGATGCTACTTTTTCTCCCTCTTTGGGCCTCTGACGTTGTGTTCTGTAGACTGGGCAGGCTGTGGTGGTAGGGAAAGTGGGAGCTTAGAGATAAAAAGCATATGGGACTCCTGGAAATAACAACAAAGGGAAATGTATTGAGATGTCAGGATGAGGGAGAGGGCTTTGACATGGGGGCCCTGGCAGGGGTTGCAGAATAAATGAACTTTTCCAAACCATGCCCCAAACACTGGCACCTGGGTGAGAAAAGGAGCTGGAGCTGGGCACTTTTTCTCTCCCGGCTTTTCTGTCAGACCTCCTACCCTACTATTATAGGCCTTACTATTGACATCTGGCAAAAGAGAACTGGTAAAAAGGGAGATGTGTGAGAATTGCAGGTGTGACACCTGGGGGGGGGTCATCGTAGGAATCTACTGGAGTAGGAGGAAGAAGTAGAGAAAAGAGGAAGTTCCCATTACCCTCTGAGCAAAGAAGCTTCCTTGCTGCTGAATGTGGCTGGAGCTGCACCCCACCCACTCTGTCTTCACTACTGTGTAGTCATTCCAAGGTGGTTGTCTGATTTGACTGTGAAGAGCCTGGATGGTTAATATTTGTTAGGTCTGGGTGGTGATACATCATTGTGTGTTATCTCACACTGTATATCCTTACTTTGGAAGTATTTCACGATGATAATAGAAAAAGCTAGTGGGTTTGTTGTGAAGAGAGTCTGTTCATAGGAAAACATGATCTAGTCATCAGTCTGGTTTAGCAGTTAGCTAAATAAACCAAGTGTAACTCAGATGGCTCATAGAGCTTTATCTTACCATAGAGTTTTATGTCACCGTGGGGGTATAAAAAGTATTAATGAATTAACAGAAGGTCTTTTATATTTCATTTATTTATTACATCTCTTAACAGACTATTTTTTATTATAAATGTGAATACACAGTTTCCCACTTCTTATTTGTTCATAGTTTTCTCGACAAACAGTAGCTACTTTTACAAATTTTCCAATTAATAGTTTCAGTGACTTCATTACATCAACACCCAACTGATAGATAAGAGGATTTTGTTTTCATCAGTATGTTCATTGCTTTTTAAATTTTTTATCTTTCCCAAAGATAGGAATTCAATGCAGTTGTTTATTTGTTTAGTTTTTTGGGCTACCAACATCTTAATTTCTTGATAGGCCAGTTGTAATGTGTGACTAGGGACTCTATTCTTCAGACATTGCATTTGAAGCAGCGGGTAGGAAGCAATTTGGAAGCAGTGTGAAAGTAACATCATTTGTTTTTGCAGACTTTGTAATTTTCTTCTGGAAAATCCAGATTATCCAAAGAGAGAAGATAGAATCATTATAAATCCCAGTAGCAGTCTGCTGGCCAGCCAAGATGAGACAAAGGCAAGTGTTGTGTTCTTGTCTTGCTACCTGGAAATGCCCTGCTTTTTTTGTTGCTATCTCTGTGGGAAGAAAGTGCTTTGTTGGGACAAGTTTTTAAAGACTAGCAGAGGGATATAGGATTTCAGAATATATCTATACTTCAGTGGGATCTCCCAATCTGAGCCACTTTGAATTCTGTCTTTAACTCCTCCCTCTCCATGTAATTCTTATCTTCCTTTTCCCACAAAGGATTAAACGAATCTTCCATATCTTTAATCCTACAAAGCAAATTCCTAAAGCTAAACAAGAACTGGCTAGGATTCTAACATTTTATTATGAAAATTTTCAAACCTTAAGAAAAGTTGAAACTTTTACGTTGATTACCGATATACCCAACACCGGTACTACTAAAAAGTTAACAGTTTACTGTATCCTCTTTATCATACCTATGTCATCTGTCTGTTCATTAGCACATCTTTGTTATGTTTCATTTCATTAAAATGTGTTTCAGAGTAAGTTGCAGAAGCATCAGTACACTTCTCTGTAAATACTTCAGCATACATATCATTGCCTAGAGTTGAATCTCTTTTTTTCTTTTGATGTGAGATTTGTATACAGTGTATTCACCTGTTTAACCCAAATCTCATATCAAGATGTAAACAGTTTGGCTTTTAAAAACTGTAATCATTGTCATTATTTGTGATTTAAGCTGGCATTTAGTGTGTTATATGGTAAAGTATGGTTGAGAACTAACTTTATTACGATCTGTTGCTTGATCTTCCAACTCCACACAAATTCTTTGACTATCTCTTTTGTATGTTCTATAATAGGAAAAAAAATAGTTGTTTGTAAATATTTTATGGAAAGAAGGTGGCTGAAAGATTGGTTTAAATCCCCAACTATATTTCTTCACGAGTTATAACTAGTAAAACTAGTCTGTAGGCTCTGGATAGGTTTGTTTAACCTCTCTGAGCCACCATTTTCTCATCTCTCTTATAGGGCTGGTAACTTTCTTAGAGATTAATTAGGAAAAAATTAGGTTATTTTCTTCTACATGTAATTCTTAAAATGATTTTCCCTACATGAGAAATTTACTGTCTGGCCTCTAATTTTATGCTTCTCTCTCATTTCAGTTGCCTAAAATAGACTTTTTTGACTATTCTAAGTTGACTCCTCTAGACCAGCGCTGCTTCATCCAAGCCGCCGACCTCCTTATGGCTGACTTCAAAATGCTCAGTAGTCAGGACATTAAGTGGGCCCTGCATGAGCTTAAAGGACACTATGCCATCACCCGAAAGGTGCTCTACTTGGTCTTCCTGTTGGTGTCACACTTCTTGACTACATCTTCCCATGATAACAGAATGAACAGTTCAGCTTGTAGAAGTTGTGATGGTTTATGATTGCAGAGAGCTAAGGAATTTGTTAAGGTGAAGTTAAGTAGATAGGTATTTGCTGATCAGGAAGGGCTAAATGAAAAGAAATAATAGATGAGAAGCAGAGAAGTTCTGGTTTGACCATAAAAACACAGAGGGTAATATATTTTACTGTGGATTGCAGGAGTATGAAAGATGTGTTCTAATCTTGCTCCTTTCTGATTTGCTTTCTCACTTGGGACAAGTCACACTACCATCCATCCCCCAGGTGGCTCAGTTATCAGTGATATGACGTAAGGTCTGTAAAGAGTTCGGGAACTCAGCAGTACCCCCTCAGAAGAAGTGGGCAGCTCCTGACAGCTCCCAGCACTTTGCCCCCAGGATCCTAAAATACACAGCACTTAAAGGCCTCTTAAGGGCGAGAAGGGTGCTGGTTTGTGGTGGATAACAGACATGTGTCTTCCCGTGAAACGCAGCACACAGTGCCCACTTTGTAGCTGTGTCCAGAACAGGAGCCCATGCACCAGCAGAGACTTTGGCTTACTCCTCTTGGTCACCGTTACTGCCATTAAATTCTCTTCTCTTGCTGAAATTCTTGTGCTTCTCAGCAAACACTGTGATTTTCTTTTGTCCAAAGGACAAACAAATGTGGAGTTATCATAGTGGTTATCTCTGGGTCTTACCTGTAGGAAGGTAAGACCCAAGGACTATGTGGCTCATGCTGAGGTCTAGGCCAAGCCCCTTCCACCTTTTTTTTTTTTTTTTTTTTGAGACAGAGTCTCATTCTGTCACCCAGACTAGAGTGCAGTGGCACGATCTCGGCTCACTGCAGCCTCTGCCTCCCTGGTTCAAGAGATTCTCCGGCCACGGTCTCCTCAGTAGCTGGGACTATAGATGCACACTACCACCCCTGGCTGATTTTTGTATTTTTAGTAAAGATGGGTTTTCACCATGTTGGCCAGGCTGGTAAGGCTCCTTACCTCAGGTGATCCTGCCAGCTCACCCTCCCAAAGTCCTGGGATTACAGGTGTGAGCCACCGCACCTGGCCAAAAAAAGACTTTGAGAGAAAAATAGAGGGGGCTTTGAAAGGGTAAAACAGGTGACAACCTAAGGTAGACCAAGGGTCTCCCTGAGCGAGGGACCTTTAATCACAGACCCAAGTAGGAGTTTGGTGAAAGGGGGTGTGGAAGATGTTAGTGTCATTTATTGGGTTGGGGACTAGTATAAAAATCTGGTTTGAAGGGAAATAATCGTGAATTCCGTCTGGGAAACATTGGTTGCCAGTGTGCTAAGAAGGGCCTTGTGAGTAAAAATAATTCATTGGGAGACTGAATTGGACTAAAAAGTTTGGAAAATATAGAGAGTAGATAGATGGGTCTTTTTTTTTTTTTTTTTTTTTTCGGTATCTCCTTGAGTTTTATGGTGATAGGACTTTGAGAGTCATCAGCATATGAAAAATAATCTCACCAGTCAGATTGAGGTACTCAGAGATATCAGGTGAGAAAAGAGGACTCCTGACATATAAAGACCAAGCAGAGGAGACAGGCATACAGGAAGAGGGGAAGTTGAGAGAGTGGAGCAGCCTATATCATCATCATCATCATTAGTGTTATTTAGAAACAGGGTCTCTCTCTGTCACCCAGGTTGGAGTACACTGGCACAATCATGGCTTGTTGCAACCTTGACCTTCTGGGCTCAAGCCATTAGATGTACACCACCAAACCTGGATGATCTTTTTATTTTATTTTTTGTAGAAACAGGGTTTTGCTAGATTGCACAGGCTGTTCTTGAACTCCTGTAATCCTGCCTCAGTCTCCCAAAGCACTGGGATGCTACCATGCCCAGCCTACGTTATTAAATACTGCTAAGAGTTTGTACTAGATGAGGACTAGAATGCAGATGGTGGACTTGGTCACTCAATAATAAGCATGGATGAGTAAGTACAAAGACAGGGCAGATGCCAGATTAGAGACAGCTGGAAAGCTTGTGTACATGAATGTGAGGTAGTGAAGCAGCAGATAGCTCCTTCTTTGATAAGTTGCTCTACAATGAGGCGAAGAAGAAAGAGGGGCTGGCATTGAAAGAGGGATGAGATCAAGGGAGAAAGTATTTCCATTTTTTTAGGATGGCAAAGACTGGAGCACTTTTTTTTCTTTTTTTCAGACAGAGTCACACTCTGTCACTCAGGCTGGAGTACAATTGTGCTATCTTGACTCACTGCAACCTCCAGCTTCCAGGTTCAAGTAATTCTCCTGCCTCAGCCTCCCAAGTAGCTGGGATTACAGGCACCTGCCACCAGGTGCCTGTAATTTTTTTGGTAGAGATGAGGTTTTGCCATGTTGGCCAGGCTGGTCTCGAACTCCTGACCTCAGGTTATACATTCATCTCAGCCTCCCAGAGTGCTGGGATTACAGGCATGAGCCACTGCACCTGGCCTGACTGGAGCACATTTAAATGCTGATAAGAAAAATATAAGAGGGAGAAGCTGAAGGTAGGAAAGAAAAGGAATCCTCACTAGTGGGAGGATTTTGAACTCCAGCATGGTGTTGAAGGGTGGGGTGGATATAGATGCATGCAGAGAAGAGTGTGGGAGAAGCAGATTTGGGGAAAGTGAAGAGGAGCATTGACCAGAGAAACAACATGGAAGTTTTGCCTGTAGTATGGAACTCACCAGCTCATTATCATCTGATTTTAACCTGTACTTATGCAAGGACAGCTTGGACAGTTTTGTTTTATTTGAGACAGGATATAGTGCAGTGATGCCATCTCAGCTCACTGAAGCATCGCCTCTCAGGTTCAGGTGATTCTCCTTCCTTAGCCTTTGAATGGCTAGGACCACAGCTGTGCACCACCACACCTGGCTGTTTTTTTGTATTTTTAGTAGAGATGGGGTGTCCCCATGTTGCCCAGGCTGGTCTGAAATTCCTAAGCTCAAACGACCCACCCCACTCAGCCTCCCATGGTGCTAAGATTACAGCTATGAGCCACTGCACCCAGCCAACAGATTTTATTTTCCCTAGTCACTTTTTAACCTGTCAGTGTTTTGCTTCCACCACTGTACCAATTTATGAAAGTCAGAGAAATGAAAATAATGAAATGCTGCCTATTTATTTTGCCACTGCCTTTTTTTTTTTTTTTTTTTTTTTTTTTTTGAGACACAATCTCACTCTGTTACCCAGGCTGGAGTGCAGTGGTGCAGTCTCGGCTCACTGCAACTTCCCCCTCCTGGGTTCAAGTGATTCTCCTGCCTCAGTAGGAGTAGCTGGGATTATAGGCATGCACCACCACGCCTGACCAGTTTTTCTATTTTTAGTAGAGACGGAGTTTTGCCATGTTGGCCAGGCTGGTCTTGAACTCCTGACTTGAGGTGATCCACCCGCCTTTGCCTCCCAGAATGCTGGGATTACAGACATGAGCTACCACACCCAGCTGCCACTGCCTATTCTTGTTAGCCATGCTGGGAAGAAAGTTGAAACTGTTAAATGGCATTTGGGGATTGCCTGTTTCAAGTATTATTTTCCATTTATAGAGGTAACCTTTCCCTTTCTCAATTTGTAGGCCTTTTCCGATGCCATTAAAAAATGGCAGGAGCTATCACCAGAAACCAGTGGAAAAAGGAAGAAGAGAAAAGAAATGAATCAGTATTCTTACATTGATTTCAAGTTTGAACAAGGTAATGCAAACCATGTTGCTGGCAGTGTGTAGCTGCAACGCTGTACCTTTTCTTCCCACAGACAGTGAAGGAAGCCATGCTGCATGTGTCTGCCGAGCATCTGACCAGGCCAGTCTAAGGAGTGACTGACAGGGACTACTTTCACAGCACATCAGAATTTTTAGAAAGTGGCTGCACTTGTTGGCTTCCTTCTTTGTACTTAAGATAAACTATGACAGAAAAAATTTGTGTGCTGTTAGAAAATTTATGTGTGGGAAGATATTTGGGTATGCTGTTAAGCTTGGGGGAAAAAACTGGTCTTGAAGGCTTGATGATAATTGGCTGTATTATTAGATAAAAACTACCCGGACTTATGCATAAGGGCTTACTGCAGAGGGTCACTTACGCACCTGAGAGAATTATAACAGATTTTATCTGAGTTGCTTGTACCCAGTAAAGGAGTTTACTACAACTTTTTCTAGAGATCATGCCATAAACAGGAACATTTCCCTTTCCTTTTCTCTTGCGTTTCTGTTACATGTGTACTTAATTACTGCACTTGATTTCAGGTATGACTAAGTGGAAACTTGGGTAACTGTAAAGTTGGAAAGAATTTGAATTTACTATGAACTCTTCAGTAGCTAAAAGAAATTCCCTTAGGCTATGACTCCTGAGGTTGCTAAGCCAAACTGTGCAGCAGTGCTCTGCTAACATGACATTCTCCCTGGCCTGTGGCAGAATGTAGAACTAGGGACAGTATGCAGGTGGGTTTTCATTCAGCCAAATTTACCCAGAGGTCACAACAGGCATCCTTGGGCGTAGCCATACAGCATTTGTGTCTGACTTCAGTGGTGGAGAAAGTACTACTCTGCAAGATAGTTTACTCCCTTGTTGGTCAACTCTATCTTTTAGACAGTTCTTCCTTTATATTAAGTCAGTATATACTTTCCTCAAATGTCCTGCCATGGTTGTTGTTCTTGCCTTCTACCACTGTACAGTGGTGGAATCTGGAGTGACAGATTCTGGCTGTTTCCCCTTCATCAGCCTGACTGCCCTTCTCCCCTTCCCTGTGTGCCCTTCTCTAGCTTGTCAGGGTCTTTTTGAAAGTTGGGGTGTACAAGACGGGACATCATATTCCACATGAGGTCTGCTCATATTCAGCCTTGGTCTTTGCACCCACATTGCTGTCAAGTCATGCACCTCTAGGTTTTGCTGCATCTCACATTTTTCCCTGTAAACTTCATTTTATTTGGTTCAGTCCCTTGTTTTAGGAATAGCACTTTAATACAGATGCTGATTCTTAAATTGTACTTATCAGATAATCTTTTTTTTGAGACAGTTTCACTCTTGTTGCCCAGGCTGGACTACAATGGTGCGATCTTGGCTCACTATAACCTTTGCCTCCCGGGTTCAAGCAGTTCTCCTGCCTTAGTCTCACGAGTAGCTGGGATTACAGGCGTGTTCCACCATGCCTGGCTAAATTTTGTATTTTTAGCAGAGACAGGGTTTCTCCATGTTGGTGAGGCTTGTCTTGAACACCCAACCTCAGGTCATCCGCCAGCCTCAGCCTCCCAAAGTGCTGGGATTACAGGCATGAGCCACCACGCCCTGCCATTATCAGATAATCTTTAAGGACCCTGGAAGTATGATATAGAAAATATGCTTGATTTATATTAGGAATTTAATGTTTATGACTCATACTTAGCCTTTTTTAACAGCTTTTTATAAGGACATGGGCTAAGAATCCCTCATCTGTTCCAGGAATCCCATTTTTCTCCTTTTCAGTTTGTTTTCTATCTAAGTACTGCTCTTTGGTCTATAATTGGTTGACTCGAGTGAAACAGAGTTCTCCCTGCTCTGTCCTTTTTATGGTCATGCAGGAAAATGCATTAGAGGAAATTTTATAGACTTAATTGCATTTAATTTTAAAAATAAAGGATTGAAAATAACTCTTACTACTTGAACATGATAAACTACAAAAAGAACTGAGTAAAGACGAAAGAAATAATAGAAGGTGAAAAAAATTTTAATTTATGTCATTGATAATTATAGTAATTAACATTTATTGAGTTCTTAATATGTACCAGTCACTTTTCCAAGTGCTTTAATGGATTAACTTATGTTTCAAATAGCCTTGTGATATGTATGTGCCGTTATTATCATTTTACAGAAAAAACTGAAGCGCAGAGAGGTTAAGTAACTTGAAAGATATTTCATAGCAAGTAGCCAACCTGGGAATCTGACTTCAAAGCTTACTCTCCAAATATATGCGTTTCTATTCTTATAATACCAAAAACGGTGGGGTTTTGGTTTTGGGTTTTGGTTTTTTTTTACGGGGGGTGGACAGTCTTGTTCCTGTCACCCAGGCTGGAGTGCAATGGCGTGATTTTTGTTCACTGTAACCTTCGTCTCTGGGCTCAAGTGATTTTCCCGCCTCAGCCTCCCGAGTTGCTGAGATTACAGGTGTGTGCCACCATGCCTGGCTAATTTTTTTTTTTTTTTTTTTTTCACAGATGCCTAAACTTTTTATTTCACACAGATATGCAAGTTGTGAGGCCAAGAACATGACTGCAAACAAGATTTAATTTAAATGAATAGCCAGGCATGATGGCCCACACCTGTAATCCCAGCACTTCGGGAGGCCTAAGGGGTGAATTATCTGAGGTCAGGAGTTCCAGACCAGCCTGGCCAATATAGTAAAACCCCACCTCTACTAAAAATACAAAAAATTAGCTGGGTGTGGTGGCACACGTCTCTAATACTAGCTACTTGGAAAGCCGAGGCAGGAGAATCTCTTGAACCCAGGAGGCAGAGGTTGCAATGAGCTGAGATAGCACCATTGCATTCCAGCCTGGACAACAGAGCAAGATTCCATTCCCCACCCTTCCCCCTCAACAACAACAAAAATTTGATTACATAAATAAGCTTTCTTCCCCATGAAAATACTACTTGTTATTTCACACTTGGTCTAACACACACAAAATCCCCACCCTATCTGGCGCAGATACACTTAATAAGGCAATATCAAGTACAATTTCCATTTTATTTTTCTCCAGGGAATAGTTGTCTTCAATCTTTTACTCAGCTCCTTACATGGGTTTCGGTGGGGGTCGTGGGGCAGCACCCGCAGGTCTAAATCGGGGTGGCAGTGTTCGGTCCTTGCGGGCTTCACGAGATCGATTCCTGACTACTTTGCTGTGAATTGCACAACTCACACAGTAATGTAGCTTCACATAGAGCTTGGGAAGTACATAGGCATCAAAGACACTCACTTCAGAAATATCCCTGACTGCTGCAGCCTCCACTATGTTTCGAATGACGAATTTCTTAATGGCCTTGTCCTTGGGCACGCATCGGGCACAGTTCGTGCAGCGAATAGGCTGAACATGGCCGCGGCCCTTTTTGGCACGACCGTTGTTCCTTCTTTTCTTTGTCATTTTGGAAGCTCGCAGCAGAGAAACCTAATTTTTGTATTTTTAGTAGCGACGGGGTGTCACCATGTTGGACAGGCTGGTCTTGAACTCCTGCCCTCAGGTAATCCACCTGCCTCAGCCTCCCAAAGTACTAGGATTACAGGCATGAGCCACTGTGCCAGGACCCAAAAAGTGGTTTCCTGAAGAAAAAGTTTAAACTAGTGAGAATGAGCAAGAGAAAAGGAGAATCAAAATAAAATATATTGGGAACCAGATGATAAATGTTAACATCAAGAGATGACGACCAATAAATTGAAAATCTGGATGAGATAAAGTTTTCTAGTAAAACATAATATGGCCAGACAGTGTGGCTCACACCTATAATTCCAGCATTTTGGGAGGCCTCAAGGCTGGTGGATTGCTTGAGCTTAGGACTTCAAGACCAGCCTGGACAACATGGCAAAATCCCATCTCTACAAAAAATACAAAAAAATTGGCTGGGCTTGGTGGCACCTGCCTGTATAGTCCGAGCTCCTCAGGAGGCTGAGGTGGGAGGATCGCTTGAGTCCAAGAGTTGAGGCTGCAATGAACTATGAATGTGCCACTTCACTCCAGCCTGAGCAACAGAGCAAGACTCTGTCTCAAAAAAAAAAAAAAATCATAAATTACCAAATCAGCAAAAGAAATACAAAACCTGAGGAGATCAATTATATATTGGTTGTCATTCTGCTTTTATTCTCATGTTATAATATACTGTGGTGAATATAGCCTCTATTCCTTCAGCCCCTTATATATTTGAATGCTTTCAAAATAAAAATGATTGAAAAACATTCAGCACCTTTGTACCCACCAGAATGGCTAAAATTAAAAACTGATGATAGGTATTGGTAAGGACATGGAGAGACTGGAACTCACATGCATTGCTGATAGAGGAAGGGTGTAAACAGGTACAATGGAAAACTGGTATTATTTTCTGATAGGCTGAAAGTCATCCTATCCCATGATCAAGCAATTCCCAGCTACACTGTGGACATACATTCACCAACAAATAGCTATAAGCAGCACTATTCAGACTAACCCAAAACAATAAACCCATGTCCTCAGTAGCGAAATAGATAATAAATTGTGGTATATTCACATAGTGCGCTTCTGACAGGAGATGCCTTCCAATTGGAGCATAAACAGAGGGAAAAAACCAGAAAGATCAAAGAAGGGGTGGTAGGTTGGCAAATGGTATGAAGCTCAGTCTTTCCAAATGGTAAAATGTGATACAGAAATCATGAAACATGCCACCAGAGAGAAGGTGGAGGATGAGGCCCGGAAAAAAGGACATGAGTGGTCCAGATTCCTAACACACGCTTGTCTGCATGCTTTTGCATTGTCGTATATCTTCTAGGTGACATAAAAATAGAAAAGAGGATGTTCTTTCTGGAAAATAAGCGGCGACATTGTAGGTCCTATGACCGGCGTGCTCTCCTCCCAGCTGTGCAGCAAGAGCAGGAGTTCTATGAGCAGAAAATCAAAGAGATGGCAGAGGTAGGAAGATGTGCTCTGGTCTTGGGATGTGTTTCTGGGGTTCTAGTTTGCTCTCAGAGTTTAGTTAGTACAAAACTGTCTTTTAAGATTTCCCTTTTCTTTAGAGAGTGATTAACTTGGATATATAAAACATTTTTAAAATTTAAAAAAAGCTGGGTTTTGTCATAATAATTATGTTTGTGGTTTCATAAATCAGATTTATGTTAGAAAATCGAAAATTTTAATTGGAGCTTTGTGTATCTTTTTCACCTCCTCCCTCAACCTCTAATGGAGAAAGAGATTCCATTTCTCTCTTAAATTTTTCTAAATATAGGATCAAATGTGCAGGTCAGCTGGAATGTATATATTGGCTGTTTAATAAGTATCTTCTAGACCAATGGCTTCAAAGTGTGACCCAGAGATCCCTGGGTTTTCCAAGACTCTTGGAGGTCTGGGAGGTCAAACCTCTCGTAACTATGCAAGACATTACAGTGGCCCTTAAACAACATGAGGGTTAGGAGTGCTATCCCCCTATGCAGTTGAAAGTCTGCATATATTGTTTGACTGCCCCAAAGCTTAACTTTGAACAATTGAACTGTTGACAGGAAGCCTTAATAACAGTCAATGAACATGTTTGGTATGTTTTGTGTATTACAGGCTGTATTCTTACAATAAGGTAAGCTAGAGAAAAAAATGTTACTAAGAAATTGATAAGGAAAATATACTTACTGTTCATTAAATGGAAGAGTAGATCAGCATGAGAAGGCCTTTATCCTCATGGGCTTCACGTTGAGTAGACTGAGGACGAGGGGTGTGTTGATTTTGCTGTCTCAGGGTGGCAGAAGCAGAAGAAAATAAGCACATAAGTGGGTCCCCGCAGTTCACACCTGTGTTGATCAAGGAAAACTGTGTTTGCTTTTTTACTGTATTGAATTTGTACCAGCAGAACAAAAGCGGTGTTACCTTGGCATGTATCAGTCCAGTGGCACAGAGCCATTCTTATCATCATTGTTTTTTTCACCACCATGCTCTTATATTTTTAAGACATACCAGTTTCACCTAAAAATGTCTTTTTTTTTTTTTTTTTTTTTGAGACGGAGTTTCGCTCTTGTTGCTCAGGCTGGAGTGCAATGGCGCGATCTCAGCTCACCGCAACCTCCGCCTCCTGGGTTCAGGCAATTCTCCTGCCTCAGCCTCCTGAGTAGCTGGGATTACAGGCACGAGCCACCATGCCCAGCTGATTTTTTGTATTTTTAGTAGAGACGGGGTTTCACCATGTTGACCAGGATGGTCTCGATCTCTTGACCTCGTGATCCACCTGCCTCGGCCTCCCAAAGTGCTGGGATTACAGGCGTGAGCCACCGCGCCCGGCTCTAAAAATGTCTTTGATAGGCCAGACGAGGTAGCTCACACTTGTAATCCCAGGCGTGCTTTGGGAGGCCGAGGAGGGCAGATCACGAGGTCAGGAATTTAAGACCAGCCTGACCAACATGGTGAAACTCCGTTTCTACCAAAAATTAGGTGGACACCTGTAATCCCAACTACTGTGGAGGCTGAGGCACAAGAATTGCTGAATCAGGAGGCAGAGGTTGCAGTGAGCCGTGATTAGGCCACAGCAGTCCAGCTGGGGTGGCAGAGCAAGGCTGTCTCAGGGGGGGAAAAAGTCTTTGATAAAGCAGTAAAAAATATTTTACCAAATTTTGACACTTGAAAACATATTTTTAATATTCTATGTAATAAAATGAAATGCTTCTGCCACTTCCCAGGATATGAAGCTTGTCTTATATCCAAGTATGAGGAAAGCGCTTGTGCAACTGAGCCACAAATCAGCTGCATTGGCCACTTTTTACTTGGAAAAAAGTGACTGACAGAAAAACTATGATTATTCAAAATAAGGTATTTGGCAGGCATTTTCTCAAAAATAAAGTGATCATTTTTGACCAAAATTCTAGATTTTTAAGCAGAAATTAGAATTTATTATTTTCATTCATCTGTTACAAAATCACATTCATTAATATCACTAATCTTATCAGATAAGTAAAGAATTGGCAAATTGATGGATGTATTTTAATTGATTGTAGTCATTTATTTTGGTGATGTTCACGTTGTCCCATCTCTGGCCAGTGGCTGTATTTTAATTGATGGTAGTCATTTATTTTTGGTAATGTTCACATTGTCCCATCTCTGGCCAGTGGCTACTGCTTCAAGTTAATCTCTCTTTACCTGACCCCAGTAGTCTCTGACAACATCCTTGCTTTTGGGCACAGCAAGGTGACCTTGTTTCAACTTCTGCTTTCTCTGACCTGGACTCAACAATTTCTCCAAAGTGCCTTCTTTGCTTTTTTCTCTTTTCTTTTTTGACAGAGGATCCCCATGTGTCACCCAGGCTGGAGTGCAGTGACGAAATCATGGCTTATTGCCTCAACTTCCTGGGTTCAAGCAATCCTTCCACCTCAGCCTCCCGAGTAGCTGGGACTACAGGTGTGTGCCACCACACCTGGCTAACTTTTTTTGTATTTTTTTGTAGAGCCTAGGTTTCCCCAAGTTGGTCTCGAACTTCTGGCCTCAAGCTGTCCTCAGCCTCAGCCTCCAAAGTGTAGGGGTTGCAGGCATGTACCACCATGCCCTGCTAACTTTATTTTCTTTTCTCTATGCTAAAAACCTTGGTTCTTAATAACATGAATAACATTCTTGTCAGATTATATCTGAGAATATAAAACTAAAATATTTTAAAGTCACTTGAAATAAGTCTTGGTGCTTATGCCATTAACTTGATAAACAAGATTCTGGCCAGGCATGGTGGCTCACGCATGTAATCCCAGCACCTTGGGAGGCCAAGGCAGGTGATCACTTGAGACCAGGAGTTCAACATTAGCCTAGCCAACATGGCAAAACTCCATCTCTACTAAAAATGCAAAAATTAACAGAGCATGGTGGCACACACTTACAGTCCCAGTTACATGGGAGGCTGAGGCAAGAGAATCACTTGAACCTGGAAGGTCAAGGTTGCAGTGAGTCAAAATCGTGCCACTGCATTCCAGCCTGGGCAACAGAGCAAGACTGTCTCAAAAAAAAAAGGGTGGTGGGGCTGGGCACAGTGGCACATGCCTGTAATCCCAGAACTGCCAGGTGTGGTGGCTCACACCTGTAATCCCAGTACTTTGGGAGGCCAAGGTGGGCCTCACCTGAGGTCAGGAGTTCGAGACTAGCCTGACCAACATGGAGAAACCCTGCCTCTACTAAAAATACAAAATTAGCCAGCTTGGTGGCACATGCCTGTAATCCCAGCTACTTGAGGGGGCTGAGGCAGGAGAATCGCTTGAACTCAGGAGGCAGAGGTAGTGACGAGCCAAGATCGTGCCTTTGCACTCCAGCCTAGGTAACAACAGCAAAACTCTGTCTCAAAAAAAAAAAAATCCCAGCACTTTGAGAGGCTGAGGTGGGTGGATCATGAGGTTAGGAGTTCAAGACCAGCCTGGCCAATATGGTGAAACCCTGTCTCTACTAAAAATGCAAAAATTAGCTGAGTGTGGTGGCACGAGTCTATAGTCCCAGCTGCTCAGGAGACTGAGGCAGGAGAATCACTTGAACTTGGGAAGCAGAAGTTCTAGTGAGCCAAGATTGCACCACTGCACTCCAGCCTGGGGGCAACAGAGTGAGACGCCATCTCAAAAAAGGTGGGTGGGGGTGGCGATTTTTTTTTTTTTTTTTTTTTTTGAGGCGGGGTCTTGCTCTGTCACCAGGCTGGAGCATAGTGGCACGGTCTCGGCTCACTGCAACCTCCATCTCCCAGGTTCAAGCGATTCTTCTGCCTCAGCCTCCTAAGTAGCTGGGACTACAGGCGCATGCCAAACGCTCGGATAATTTTTTTTGTATTTTTAGTAGAGATGGGGTTTCACCATGTTGGCCAGGGTGGTCTCAACCTCTTGACCGTGTGAGCCACCACGCCCAGCCAAGAATTGTTTGTTTGTTTTTTTAACCTAATTTTGTAAAAATTTTAGTTCTGAAATCCAAACTATAAAACAAGGAATATTCAGAAAAACCTACCTTCTATTTTATCCCTTTCTCCCACTTTCCTTTTTTTGTTGTTTGTTTGGCATTTTTTTGTTTTTGAGACAGAGTCTTGCTCTGCCACCTAGGCTGGTGTGCAGTGGCAGGATCTCGGATCTCAGCCCAGTGCAACCTCTGACTCTCGTGTTCAAGCAGTTCTCCTGCCTCAGCCTCATGAGTAGCTGGGATTACAGGCATGCACCACCATGCCTGGCTAATTTTTGTATTTTTAGTAGAGACGGGGTTTTGCCATGTTGACCAGGCTGGCCTCAAACTCCTGACCTCAAGTGATCTCCCACCTTGGCCTCCCAAAGTGCTGGGATTACAGGCATGAGCCACTGTACCTGGCCCTTTACTTTGTTTATATATAACCGTTATTATTAGTCTCTGGTTTATCTTTCCTTATTTTATGCGAAAGCAAATATGTATATGTATTTTTGTATACCCATCTTTCTTATCCAGTTAGTAGCAGACTTTGCCAGGCATGGTAGCTCATACCTGTAGTCCCAGCTACTCGCGAAGCTGAGGTGGGAGGATCTCTTGAGCCTGGAAGGTTAAGGCTGCAGCGAGCCAATATTGCACGACCGCACTCCAGCCTGGGTGACAGAGTGAGATCCTGTCTCATAAATAAATTAATTTAGTTTAATCCCAAATGGTGGTAGACTCTTCTACAACTGCATTTTTCATTTAACCATGCATCCTGGCAATTACTCTACAGCAATTCATAGAGATTTTTCTGTTTCCTATTTGAAACTAACTGACTGGTGTACTTTTTTATGTAATACCCCAGTTTATTCAGTCATTCACCTAATGATGGACTTTTAGGGTTGTTCCCAGGTTTTCAATATTATAAATAGTGCCATGATAAATAAATTTGTGCATACATCATTTCCTGTTTCTGCCCGGGTGCGTCTTTGGGCTAGACTCTTGGAAGTGGCATTGATGACTCTGCCAGCTTCTGGCCAGTGTGGTTGTCCTGCTTTGCATTCTCACCAGTAATAAGTGAGAGTGCCCACTGCCACACAGCCTTGCCAAAGAAGTCTGTTGTGAAACTTAGTTTTTTGTTTTGTTTTATTTTTTTATTTTTATTTTTTTTTTGAGAGAGTTTCAGTCTTCTTGTCCAGGCTGGAGTACAATAGTATAATCTCGGCTCACTGCAGCCTCTGCCTCCCAGGTTCAAGCTCTTCTGCCTCAGCCTCCTGAGTAGCTGGGATTACAGGCACATGCCACCACGCCCAGCTAATTTTGTATTTTTTTTCTTGAGTTGGGATTTCTCCATGTTAGTCAGGCTGGTCTCAAACTCCTAACCTCAGGTGATCCACCCACCGCAGCCTCCCACTTGCCTCAGCCTCCCAAAGTGCTGGAATTATAGGTGTGAGCCACACACACCTGGCCAAACTTAGTTTTTACCTTTTCAGCTTGTTGTTTGTTGATGCCATTCTTTGCTATTCAAAGTGTTTTATGTCTCAGCCTTTTCTCTTATTCTACAGTTTCATACTTAAGAAAAATTGTTTGATATTTTCTAGCTCTCTGATCTACTTAAAATTTATTCCCAGGTGACTTTCTGAACTGCTAAACTATATAATTGAAGAGATGATAACACTGGAGTTATGTTTATGGAAATAAATACTAAATAGTGTCATCTTTACTAAATTTGTGTCTGAACGTGTGCTTTATTTGTTCTTCAGCATGAAGACTTTTTGCTTGCCCTGCAGATGAATGAAGAACAGTATCAAAAGGTAGTTTGAAATCTCACCTTGTTTATTCTGGGAATTTTCATGGGCTGTTTTCCTTTACCACGTTCTGTCCGCGTTTTTGATGGCAAATTTGTTTTCGGATAGCCTCCTGTTGATCTGCTGAGTTTGCAGTTCTGCCAAGTTATAGTCAGATACATGATCTAGTACAGTCACTCTTATACCACACCAAATCAGAATTGAAGGAAGTTAATAGATGTTCCTGTTAAAAATCATTACCTGACATTCATCAGATAGCCTCATAAAGAAAAGTTGATAACTTAGGTATCATTTAGAGTTAAAAGAAAGAGATATGTCTAACCGCAGTGCAAGAAGGGTTTCTGTATGGTATCTGCCAGTCTCATATAGTGACCTTTTTTTATTTTCTTTTTTTTTTCCCAGATGGAGTCTTGCTCTGTCACTGAGGCTGAGATGCAGTGGCACAGTCTTGGCTCACTGCAGCCTCTGCCTTCTGGGTTCAAGTGATTCCCCTGTCTCAGCCTCCCGAATAGCTGGGACTACAGGCATGCGCCACCATGCCAAGCTAATTTTTGTATTTTTAGTAGAGTCGTGGTTTCACCATGTTGGCCAGGCCGATCTCAAACTCCTGACCTCAGGTGATCCACCCGCCTCAGCCTCCCAAAGTTATGGGATTACAGACATGAGCCATTGCATCCGGTCAGTTTTCTAATGTGGTATAAGAATTGGTTGGTGGGTGGGTACCATGGCTCATGTCTGTAATCTCGGCACTTTGGGAAGGCCAAGATGGGAGGATTGCTTGAGCCCAGGAATTCAAAACCAACCAGGTTAACATAGCAACATCCCATTTCTAATAAAAATCTAAAATAAATAAATGAAAGAATGGAGCCAGGTTTGGTGGTTCATGCCTGTAATCCAAGCACTTTGGGCAGCTGAGGCAGACAAATCACGAGGTCAGGAGTTTGAAAACAGCCTGGCTAACATGGAGAAACCCTGTCTCTATTAAAATACAAAAATTAGCCGGGCATAGTGGCAGGCGCCTGTAATCCCAGCTACTAGGGAGGCTGAATCAGGAGAGTCGCTTAAACACAGGAGGCAGCCGGGCGCGGTGGCTCAAGGCCGGGCGCGGTGGCTCAAGCCTGTAATCCCAGCACTTTGGGAGGCCGAGGCGGGTGGATCACGAGGTCAAGAGATCGAGACCATCCTGGTCAACATGGTGAAACCCTGTCTCTACTAAAAATACAAAACATTAGCTGGGCATGGTGGCGTGTGCCTGTAATCCCAGCTACTCAGGAGGCTGAGGCAGGAGAATTGCCTGAACCCAGGAGGCGGAGGTTGCGGTGAGCCGAGATAGCGCCATTGCACTCCAGCCTGGGTAACATGAGTGAAACTCCGTCTCAAAAAAAAAAAAAAAAAAACCCGGGAGGCAGAGGTTGCAGTGAGCCGAGAAACGTGCCTCTGCACTCCAGCCCAGGGGGACAGAGTGAGACTCTGTCTCAAAAAAAAAAAAAAAAAAAAAAGAAAGAAAAGAAATGGGTTGGTGATTGGATCAGTTGCTATACCTAATAAAAGGAGTCAGTAGCCTGGTGCATTACT
>NW_022437756.1:0-7030 GCF_009761245.1 Sapajus apella
ACGGGGTTTCACCATGTTGGCCAGGCTGGTTTCAAATTTCTGACCTCGGGTGATCCACCCCCATCGGCCTCCCACTGGGATTACAGGTGTGAGCCACCGTGCATGGCCGCCCAAGTGTTTTTTTATCTAGCCACTAGATTGTGTGCTGCTCGAGGACTCTTATGGGATTGTGCCTTATTTGTGTTTTGATTTCCTTTGCCTAGACAGCTGCTCAATATTTGTTGAAACAATAATGAATGGATCTGTAACATGGGGACAGAGGACCAGATCTGGAGACCTTTCTAGACCTTGTCTTCTGTGTAGACAGATTGATCTGGGAACTAGTTTTGAACTTGAAGACACACACAGACCTACTTCACAGCCCTTTTCTAGTCTTTAGTCATTTTATTATACTTTTTGCCATCTGTCTTGTATTGCCATTTGAAACCATTCTAGTGAATGAAATGTAAATTACGTTCTTATTTGTTTCTAGGAAGCAAGATTTCCAGATGTAGCAAATGGATTTATTGAGGAAATAATTCATTTGAAGAATTATTATGATCTGAATGTGTAAGTATACTACCATAGTTTTTTTGTTGTGGTGGTAAAATATATATAACATAAAATTTGTCGTTTTAGTCCTTTTTAAATATACAATTCAGTGTTAAGTAAATTCACATTATTATGCAACTATCACCATCATCCATCTCCAGAACGCTTTCATCTTCTCAAACTGAAACTCTGTCCCCATTAAACACACTCCCCATTCCCCTCCCTAGCCAGTGGCACCTACCGTCCTACTTTCTGTCTTCATGGATTTGACTACTATCAGGGACGTCGTGTATTTGTTCTTCTCTGACTGGCTTATTTCACTTGGCATTATGTCTTTTTTAGTGACCTTATTCATTCTGATATTAGTCATATACAGACTGTTTTCTGGATCTTGTGGAATACTGCATGGTTATAGAATTATGAGACTGAGTTTCTGAGCATTGATACTACCTGTGTTTTAGTCAAGATGTTAGAAGACATTTTCTTCCCTACAATTGTAACAAAATATTCTGCAACCACTCTGTTTGGAGAAATACATGGAAGCATTTCTTAATTTTTATTATAAAAGGGATAAATATGGGCCAGATCACAGCACTTGGGAGGCTGAGGCAAGAGGAGTGCCTGAGTCCAGGAATTCAAGGCTGCAATGAGCTATATTCATACTACTGCATGCCAGCCTGGATGACAGAATGAGACCATATCTCTATTAATATATATGCCTTTTTAAAAAGTAAGTTTTCCTGAAGATTATAAAAGGAAAAATAAGTCTCATACTCTTCCCCTTCCTCTGACCTGCAGAGGTGAAACAGTTGTGTAAAAAAAAAAATTTTTTTTTTTTTTTTTTTGAGACGGAGTTTCGCTCTTGTTGCCCAGGCTGGAGTGCAATGGCGCAATCTCAGCTCACCGCAACCTCCGCCTCCTGGGTTCAGGCAATTCTCCTGCCTCAGCCTCCTGAGTAGCTGGGATTACAGGCATGCGCCACCATGCCCAGCTGATTTTTTTGTATTTTTAGTAGAGACGGGGTTTCACCATGTTGACCAGGATGGTCTCGATCTCTTGACCTCGTGATCCACCCGCCTCGGCCTCCCAAAGTGCTGGGATTACAGGCTTGAGCCACCGCGCCCGGCCCAAAAAAAATTTTTTTTTAAAGATGGAGTCTCGTTCTGTTGCTCAGGCTAGAGTGCAGTGAGACAGTCTTGGCTCACTGAAATGTCAACCTCCCAGGTTCAAGCAATTCTCCTGCCTCAGCCTCCTGAGTAGCTGGGATTACAGGCGCGTGCTACCACGCCCGGCTAATTTTTGTATTTTTAGTAGAGATGGGGGTTTCACCATGTTGGTCAGGCTGGTCTCAAACTCCTGACGTCATGATCTGCCCTGCTCGGCCTCCCAAAGAGCTGGGGTTACAGGCGTGAGCCACCACACTCAGCCTAATTGTAAATTTAAACAAAATAGACAGTTCACCAAACACCTTTCCTCAAAGTTCATGTCCCATACTATAACTCACAGTCATGGGTGCAGGTGAGTTTCTTCCCTGCCAAGGCTGAGAAGGAAGGGTCTCTTTCCAGGTACTTAACTCAATGTAGGTACTTTTTTCTAATTTGTACAGTGACACTGTTGGAGTGGGTAGTAGCCTTGTCTGATCCCACCACCTCTGTACAGAGGCAACCACTGTCATCAGATATTTATTTATTTATGAAACAGAGTCTTGCTTTGTTGCCCAGGCTGGAGTGCAATGGTATGATCTCGGTTCACTGCAACCTCCGCCTCCTGGGTTTAAGTGATTCTCCTGCCTCAGCTTCCTGAGTAGCTGGGATTACCGGCATGGGACCTCACGCCCAGCTAATTTTTGTATTGAGATGGTGTTTCACCCTGTTGGTCAGGCTGGTCTCGAACTCCTGACCTCAGATGATCCACCTACCTTGGCATCCCAAAATGATGGGATTATAGGCATAAGACACCACGCCTGGCCTGTCATCAGATTTAAACAGGACTGCATCCAGGTTTCTTAATGTATTTATCTCTTTAGCCTGTTAATCTCACTTACTTTTTTAAAAATACCATTAACGTTCCCCATCTAGCAGTTTCAAATATAAAAAGTTGAAAGACTGTGCAATGAATACCCATGTATCTACCACCTATATTATTATCTGACATTCTGCTGTAAAGATTTTTACTTCGTCTTTAAAAAAAAAAAATGTAACTGTGGACTTAAGAGTTTTTAAGTGGTGTTTTAGATCAGTCACAATCATTTTCTTTTTGATACTGAAATTGTCCCAGATTTGACCACCAGTGTCTTTTGATCTGATGCCTTTAGTCTTTGAGTACTTCCTTGCTTCCTAGTATACCTTGTTGTCCCAGGCTTACCTTGAATTCTCTGCCCAGAACCTGAAATCATTCATTCTCCGAGAGACCCAGCTTTCTTAAAATGAGGATTGATATTTTTAAACATCTCAGGGCTAGATGTGCTCACCATTGCTACTGGCATGTCATCTGTCTAGGTCCTTTCAAGGGACAGACCAAGGAAATATTTTGGTTGGTAGTTGTTTTTGTTTGTTTGTTTTTGAGATGGAGTCTTGCTCTGTCGCCCAGGCTGGAGTGCAGTGGCGTGATACCAGCTCACTGCAACCTGTGCCTCCTAGGTTCAGGTGATTCTCCTGCCTCAGCCTCCTAAGTAGCTGAGATTATAGGCGCCTGCCACCACACTAGGCTAATTTTTGTATTTTTAATAGAGACGGGGATTTGACCATGTTGGCCAGGTCTCGAACTCCTGACCTCAAGTGATCCACCCGCCTCAGCCTCCCAAAGTGCTGGGTTTACAGGCGTGAGCCACCATACCCAGCCCAGTAGTTGTTTTTTAAATCAGAAATTCATATTCATAATTTCCAATTCAAACTTAACATGAAGGTTTTTTTCTTAATCTTTTTTTGAGACAGAATTTCGTTTTGTTGCCCAGGCCCAGGTTCAAGAGATTCCCCTACCTCGGCCTCCCGATTAGCTGGGATTACAGACATGAGCCACCACACCAGCTAATTTTTGTATTTTTGGTAGAGACGGGGTTTTGCCATGTTGGCCAGGCTGGTCTTGAACTCCTGGACCTCAGGTGATCCCCCTGCCTCAGCCTCCCATAGTGCTGGGATTACAGGTGTGAGCCATGCACCTGGCCTTTCCTTAATCTTTATAAATTTTACTTAACATGCTTCTCAGTAAGGCAAAACCGTTAAGCACGTAGGCTATGAGGCCATAGATTGGTGATATTGGTCAGTTCTGGAAATTTTGTAGCTATTTCCTGTCTTATGTAACTTCTCCCACATCTTCCATGTCTCTAAATCCACCTCTTTGTCTCTGAGATACGTTCTGGATGATCTTTTCAGAGCCGTCTTCTAGCCCACAAACTTCTCTTTGGTAGAGTATGATCTACTTTTTTTTTTTTTTTTTTTTTTTGAGTCGGTGTCTTGCTCTTTTGCACAGGATGGAGTACTGTGGCATGAACTCAGCTCACTGCAACCTCCGTCTCCCAGGTTCAAGCGACTCTCCTGCCTCAGCCTCCCGAGTAGCTGGGACTACATGCACGTGGCACCAAACCCAGCTAATTTTTTGTATTTTTAGTAGAAATGGCATTTCGCCATGTTGGCCAGGAAGGTCTCCATCTCTTAACCTCATGATCCGCCTGCCTTGGTCTCCCAAAGTGCTGGATTACAGGCGTGAGCCACCTCACCCTGCCCAAGTGTAATCTCCTTTTAATCCATCCACTGTGTTACTGTATTTCAGTTATCATATTTTAGCTTTTAATCCGCTTGGTTATTTTCCTAGAGTTTTGCTCTTTGCCTGTATTTTTAATCCTTTTTATTTCTTTAAACAATAACATACGTTCTCTTCTTTTTTTTTTTTATTGTTAACAAGTAGTTGGTATTTTCTCAAACAATAACATAGCTTCTATGTGAGTTTGATTGTTCTGATATATTAGGTTCTTGGGAATCGTATTCTGTTCCTGCCGGCTTCCATGGTGCCTTGCTCTCTTGTGTGTTTTCTAAGTTTAACTGTAAGCTCATGTGTTGAGGTCTTGATAGAGTTGGTTTCTTTAGAGAGGATTTGCTTTTGCTTCTTGCAAGTTCCCAGGGGCATGTTAAGTAAAATTTATAAAGATTAAGGAAAGGCCAGGTGCATGGCTCCTACCTGTAATCCCAGCACTATGGGAGGCTGAGGCAGGGGGATCACCTGAGGTCAGGAGTTCAAGACCAGCCTGTCATGCTGCTTTCAAGTCCCCAGGGGCAGTGTTAGTTTGAAACTACTTTAGATTCCTGTCTTGAAGTTTTTGCATGACTCAAACACTTTTTTTTTTTTTTTTTTTTTTTTTTTTAGAAAAAGTCTGTCTTGCTTTCCTTACCCAGGCTGGAGTGCAATGGCGCTATCTCGGCTCACCGCAACCTCCGCCTCCCGGGTTCAGGCAATTCTCCTGCCTCAGCCTCCTGAGTAGCTGGGATTACAGGCACGTGCCACCATGCCCAGCTAATTTTTTGTATTTTTAGTAGAGACGGGGTTTCACCATGTTGACCAGGATGGTCTCGATCTCTTGACCTCGTGATCCATCCGCCTCGGCCTCCCAAAGTGCTCGGATTACAGGCTTGAGCCACCGCGCCCGGCCCTAGTTTTTGTATTTTTAATAGAGCTTTATTTTTTACAGCAGTTTTAGGTTTACAGCAAAATTGAGCAGTGATGACTACCTTTTTACAATGAAAAATTTCTTGTAGGCTTCCAGTCATCTAAAAAGCAACTTATATGTGTGAATTGCTTTAACAGTTCTTCAGCAGTACTGAATTAGGATGTTATTTTTTTGTAGTTGTTAACTAGGCATAAAGTAGTCTAGGTGACGTATCTTTGATAACTGGCTGTGTTTTTCATATATTTATTTACTAACTGTATCTCCCTTGCATGTGAATTGTTTACTTCTCTCTTTGAATTCCTTTTTTTGGGGGGTAATGTTTTTCTAGTTGTCAAATATAATACTTGTTTAATTACAGAAAATGTAAATGATAGAAAAAGTATAAACTTAGCTTATTTGTATAATAGTGATTTGAATACCAGATACCATGTTTTAGTATTTTTTAACAACTTAACCTCATATAAATTGAGTATACTTTAATATTTCCCTCCCCTTCTGTGAATGAACATCATATTTTATATATCTTCAAGATTATAAAACATCATTAAAATATAATCAAATTGACGCCTGTTACAGTTCTGTTCTCCTACTTCCTAAGTCTTACACATGGACTTATTTTTAGGGACTTGCTGACTCTCTGTGCTTTTTGTGTCACTCAGAAGCAAACACTGATCCTTAAACACATAAAAATACCCATGAAATCCAGAAAGCAAGGGAATGTACAGTAATAGTATTGCATCTTTTCAAGCCAATCTTGTTTTCCTGACACTGCTTTCCTTTCCATTAGTCCCTGGGCTCCTAGGACAATATTAATTTCACAACTAAACTAAAATGTTGCTAATGTAAACTGGAAGTGAGGCCCAAAGCTGAGTTGAGCAGGCTGGGATTTTGTTGTACCTCAGTCTTAGTTGCTTTATGTGCGTCTTTAAATGACCTTCAGATGGAACCATCTGGCCTTTTCTGTCACCAGGCAGGAGTGCAGTGGTGCGATCTTGGCTTACTGCAATCTCCACCTCCCAGGTTCAAGTGATTCTCCTGCCTCAGCATCCCAAGTAGCTGGGATTACAGTCATGTACCACCATACCCAGCTAATTTTTGTATTTTTAGTAGAGACAGGGTTTCACCATGTTGGCCAGGATGGTCTCCATCTCTTGACCCTGTGATCCACCTGCCTCGGCCTCCCAAAGTGCTAGTATTACAGGTATGAGCCACCGCGCCCAGCCATCTGGCCACTTTAAGCAGCAAGGGCCTATTCATCAGAGAACTTCACATGGCAGGTAGTCTATTCTGGCTGGTTAACTTAGACCTTTCACTCACACACGTGGTCAGCTTCAGTTGGATGAAGGCAGCAACAACTCTCAAAGAGTTGCAAGGTTGGATTACTAGCCTGACTTACTCTTGCAGGAGTGCCTTCTCTAGATCTGCTAGCATGTCAGGTCAGCTCAAGCATGAGATCATGTGAAGAGCTGGGCAGTTTGAAGTCCGACAGGCTTCCCCACTGCTTTTGCCCCAGAGTGCAGATATTAGAACAGAGGCTACCACTTGTTTCTGTGGAGGAAAATCTTTGTCCTTCATTTTCTGTGCTTCCAAATGTCACTTAACCTTCAGAAGAATTCCGTTGGTAAGGATATTGAAGGGATTAAACTAGAAGTGAATTTTGACAGTGTCTAGTGAGAGCTTCTGATTTCTTCTGTGTGGAACTTCATATCTGTAACATTTCAGTATCTAAAGTTCTTAATATTGTTGAAAATACGAATTGGAAAGAGATGACCCTCTCAAACATGTTTTTTTCTTTTTCTTTTTCTTTTTCTTTTTTTTTTTTTTTTTTTTTTTTTTTTT
>NW_022437756.1:7130-26177 GCF_009761245.1 Sapajus apella
TTTTTTTTTTTTTTTTTTTTTTTTTTTTTTTTTTTTTTTTTTTTTTTCAAGAAATCATATCTACTATTCCACCTATATATCATATAGAGGTGTACTTATGTATCACGTACTTGAGAAAACACATAAAAACAGACAATTTTAAAGCTAGTCTGTGTCTGGTTTGTAACCATGTTGAATATGCACACGTAATGAGTTGCCTGGAACTCGGGCCTTTCCCCACAGACGGGATTTTTGCTGGTGGCTAATTCTCAGGTCGGCCTTCAAAGATTTGCGTAACTTCAGTGCACACTAGTAAATTCTAGGACAGAATTACCACTGATGACAGTGGTTTTAAAGGAAAATGTACTCAGAATTCTTGTCTCTGTAATAGGAGAAGGATGCTACTTTTTCTCCCTCTTTGGGCCTCTGACGTTGTGTTCTGTAGACTGGGCAGGCTGTGGTGGTAGGGAAAGTGGGAGCTTAGAGATAAAAAGCATATGGGACTCCTGGAAATAACAACAAAGGGAAATGTATTGAGATGTCAGGATGAGGGAGAGGGCTTTGACATGGGGGCCCTGGCAGGGGTTGCAGAATAAATGAACTTTTCCAAACCATGCCCCAAACACTGGCACCTGGGTGAGAAAAGGAGCTGGAGCTGGGCACTTTTTCTCTCCCGGCTTTTCTGTCAGACCTCCTACCCTACTATTATAGGCCTTACTATTGACATCTGGCAAAAGAGAACTGGTAAAAAGGGAGATGTGTGAGAATTGCAGGTGTGACACCTGGGGGGGGGTCATCGTAGGAATCTACTGGAGTAGGAGGAAGAAGTAGAGAAAAGAGGAAGTTCCCATTACCCTCTGAGCAAAGAAGCTTCCTTGCTGCTGAATGTGGCTGGAGCTGCACCCCACCCACTCTGTCTTCACTACTGTGTAGTCATTCCAAGGTGGTTGTCTGATTTGACTGTGAAGAGCCTGGATGGTTAATATTTGTTAGGTCTGGGTGGTGATACATCATTGTGTGTTATCTCACACTGTATATCCTTACTTTGGAAGTATTTCACGATGATAATAGAAAAAGCTAGTGGGTTTGTTGTGAAGAGAGTCTGTTCATAGGAAAACATGATCTAGTCATCAGTCTGGTTTAGCAGTTAGCTAAATAAACCAAGTGTAACTCAGATGGCTCATAGAGCTTTATCTTACCATAGAGTTTTATGTCACCGTGGGGGTATAAAAAGTATTAATGAATTAACAGAAGGTCTTTTATATTTCATTTATTTATTACATCTCTTAACAGACTATTTTTTATTATAAATGTGAATACACAGTTTCCCACTTCTTATTTGTTCATAGTTTTCTCGACAAACAGTAGCTACTTTTACAAATTTTCCAATTAATAGTTTCAGTGACTTCATTACATCAACACCCAACTGATAGATAAGAGGATTTTGTTTTCATCAGTATGTTCATTGCTTTTTAAATTTTTTATCTTTCCCAAAGATAGGAATTCAATGCAGTTGTTTATTTGTTTAGTTTTTTGGGCTACCAACATCTTAATTTCTTGATAGGCCAGTTGTAATGTGTGACTAGGGACTCTATTCTTCAGACATTGCATTTGAAGCAGCGGGTAGGAAGCAATTTGGAAGCAGTGTGAAAGTAACATCATTTGTTTTTGCAGACTTTGTAATTTTCTTCTGGAAAATCCAGATTATCCAAAGAGAGAAGATAGAATCATTATAAATCCCAGTAGCAGTCTGCTGGCCAGCCAAGATGAGACAAAGGCAAGTGTTGTGTTCTTGTCTTGCTACCTGGAAATGCCCTGCTTTTTTTGTTGCTATCTCTGTGGGAAGAAAGTGCTTTGTTGGGACAAGTTTTTAAAGACTAGCAGAGGGATATAGGATTTCAGAATATATCTATACTTCAGTGGGATCTCCCAATCTGAGCCACTTTGAATTCTGTCTTTAACTCCTCCCTCTCCATGTAATTCTTATCTTCCTTTTCCCACAAAGGATTAAACGAATCTTCCATATCTTTAATCCTACAAAGCAAATTCCTAAAGCTAAACAAGAACTGGCTAGGATTCTAACATTTTATTATGAAAATTTTCAAACCTTAAGAAAAGTTGAAACTTTTACGTTGATTACCGATATACCCAACACCGGTACTACTAAAAAGTTAACAGTTTACTGTATCCTCTTTATCATACCTATGTCATCTGTCTGTTCATTAGCACATCTTTGTTATGTTTCATTTCATTAAAATGTGTTTCAGAGTAAGTTGCAGAAGCATCAGTACACTTCTCTGTAAATACTTCAGCATACATATCATTGCCTAGAGTTGAATCTCTTTTTTTCTTTTGATGTGAGATTTGTATACAGTGTATTCACCTGTTTAACCCAAATCTCATATCAAGATGTAAACAGTTTGGCTTTTAAAAACTGTAATCATTGTCATTATTTGTGATTTAAGCTGGCATTTAGTGTGTTATATGGTAAAGTATGGTTGAGAACTAACTTTATTACGATCTGTTGCTTGATCTTCCAACTCCACACAAATTCTTTGACTATCTCTTTTGTATGTTCTATAATAGGAAAAAAAATAGTTGTTTGTAAATATTTTATGGAAAGAAGGTGGCTGAAAGATTGGTTTAAATCCCCAACTATATTTCTTCACGAGTTATAACTAGTAAAACTAGTCTGTAGGCTCTGGATAGGTTTGTTTAACCTCTCTGAGCCACCATTTTCTCATCTCTCTTATAGGGCTGGTAACTTTCTTAGAGATTAATTAGGAAAAAATTAGGTTATTTTCTTCTACATGTAATTCTTAAAATGATTTTCCCTACATGAGAAATTTACTGTCTGGCCTCTAATTTTATGCTTCTCTCTCATTTCAGTTGCCTAAAATAGACTTTTTTGACTATTCTAAGTTGACTCCTCTAGACCAGCGCTGCTTCATCCAAGCCGCCGACCTCCTTATGGCTGACTTCAAAATGCTCAGTAGTCAGGACATTAAGTGGGCCCTGCATGAGCTTAAAGGACACTATGCCATCACCCGAAAGGTGCTCTACTTGGTCTTCCTGTTGGTGTCACACTTCTTGACTACATCTTCCCATGATAACAGAATGAACAGTTCAGCTTGTAGAAGTTGTGATGGTTTATGATTGCAGAGAGCTAAGGAATTTGTTAAGGTGAAGTTAAGTAGATAGGTATTTGCTGATCAGGAAGGGCTAAATGAAAAGAAATAATAGATGAGAAGCAGAGAAGTTCTGGTTTGACCATAAAAACACAGAGGGTAATATATTTTACTGTGGATTGCAGGAGTATGAAAGATGTGTTCTAATCTTGCTCCTTTCTGATTTGCTTTCTCACTTGGGACAAGTCACACTACCATCCATCCCCCAGGTGGCTCAGTTATCAGTGATATGACGTAAGGTCTGTAAAGAGTTCGGGAACTCAGCAGTACCCCCTCAGAAGAAGTGGGCAGCTCCTGACAGCTCCCAGCACTTTGCCCCCAGGATCCTAAAATACACAGCACTTAAAGGCCTCTTAAGGGCGAGAAGGGTGCTGGTTTGTGGTGGATAACAGACATGTGTCTTCCCGTGAAACGCAGCACACAGTGCCCACTTTGTAGCTGTGTCCAGAACAGGAGCCCATGCACCAGCAGAGACTTTGGCTTACTCCTCTTGGTCACCGTTACTGCCATTAAATTCTCTTCTCTTGCTGAAATTCTTGTGCTTCTCAGCAAACACTGTGATTTTCTTTTGTCCAAAGGACAAACAAATGTGGAGTTATCATAGTGGTTATCTCTGGGTCTTACCTGTAGGAAGGTAAGACCCAAGGACTATGTGGCTCATGCTGAGGTCTAGGCCAAGCCCCTTCCACCTTTTTTTTTTTTTTTTTTTTGAGACAGAGTCTCATTCTGTCACCCAGACTAGAGTGCAGTGGCACGATCTCGGCTCACTGCAGCCTCTGCCTCCCTGGTTCAAGAGATTCTCCGGCCACGGTCTCCTCAGTAGCTGGGACTATAGATGCACACTACCACCCCTGGCTGATTTTTGTATTTTTAGTAAAGATGGGTTTTCACCATGTTGGCCAGGCTGGTAAGGCTCCTTACCTCAGGTGATCCTGCCAGCTCACCCTCCCAAAGTCCTGGGATTACAGGTGTGAGCCACCGCACCTGGCCAAAAAAAGACTTTGAGAGAAAAATAGAGGGGGCTTTGAAAGGGTAAAACAGGTGACAACCTAAGGTAGACCAAGGGTCTCCCTGAGCGAGGGACCTTTAATCACAGACCCAAGTAGGAGTTTGGTGAAAGGGGGTGTGGAAGATGTTAGTGTCATTTATTGGGTTGGGGACTAGTATAAAAATCTGGTTTGAAGGGAAATAATCGTGAATTCCGTCTGGGAAACATTGGTTGCCAGTGTGCTAAGAAGGGCCTTGTGAGTAAAAATAATTCATTGGGAGACTGAATTGGACTAAAAAGTTTGGAAAATATAGAGAGTAGATAGATGGGTCTTTTTTTTTTTTTTTTTTTTTTCGGTATCTCCTTGAGTTTTATGGTGATAGGACTTTGAGAGTCATCAGCATATGAAAAATAATCTCACCAGTCAGATTGAGGTACTCAGAGATATCAGGTGAGAAAAGAGGACTCCTGACATATAAAGACCAAGCAGAGGAGACAGGCATACAGGAAGAGGGGAAGTTGAGAGAGTGGAGCAGCCTATATCATCATCATCATCATTAGTGTTATTTAGAAACAGGGTCTCTCTCTGTCACCCAGGTTGGAGTACACTGGCACAATCATGGCTTGTTGCAACCTTGACCTTCTGGGCTCAAGCCATTAGATGTACACCACCAAACCTGGATGATCTTTTTATTTTATTTTTTGTAGAAACAGGGTTTTGCTAGATTGCACAGGCTGTTCTTGAACTCCTGTAATCCTGCCTCAGTCTCCCAAAGCACTGGGATGCTACCATGCCCAGCCTACGTTATTAAATACTGCTAAGAGTTTGTACTAGATGAGGACTAGAATGCAGATGGTGGACTTGGTCACTCAATAATAAGCATGGATGAGTAAGTACAAAGACAGGGCAGATGCCAGATTAGAGACAGCTGGAAAGCTTGTGTACATGAATGTGAGGTAGTGAAGCAGCAGATAGCTCCTTCTTTGATAAGTTGCTCTACAATGAGGCGAAGAAGAAAGAGGGGCTGGCATTGAAAGAGGGATGAGATCAAGGGAGAAAGTATTTCCATTTTTTTAGGATGGCAAAGACTGGAGCACTTTTTTTTCTTTTTTTCAGACAGAGTCACACTCTGTCACTCAGGCTGGAGTACAATTGTGCTATCTTGACTCACTGCAACCTCCAGCTTCCAGGTTCAAGTAATTCTCCTGCCTCAGCCTCCCAAGTAGCTGGGATTACAGGCACCTGCCACCAGGTGCCTGTAATTTTTTTGGTAGAGATGAGGTTTTGCCATGTTGGCCAGGCTGGTCTCGAACTCCTGACCTCAGGTTATACATTCATCTCAGCCTCCCAGAGTGCTGGGATTACAGGCATGAGCCACTGCACCTGGCCTGACTGGAGCACATTTAAATGCTGATAAGAAAAATATAAGAGGGAGAAGCTGAAGGTAGGAAAGAAAAGGAATCCTCACTAGTGGGAGGATTTTGAACTCCAGCATGGTGTTGAAGGGTGGGGTGGATATAGATGCATGCAGAGAAGAGTGTGGGAGAAGCAGATTTGGGGAAAGTGAAGAGGAGCATTGACCAGAGAAACAACATGGAAGTTTTGCCTGTAGTATGGAACTCACCAGCTCATTATCATCTGATTTTAACCTGTACTTATGCAAGGACAGCTTGGACAGTTTTGTTTTATTTGAGACAGGATATAGTGCAGTGATGCCATCTCAGCTCACTGAAGCATCGCCTCTCAGGTTCAGGTGATTCTCCTTCCTTAGCCTTTGAATGGCTAGGACCACAGCTGTGCACCACCACACCTGGCTGTTTTTTTGTATTTTTAGTAGAGATGGGGTGTCCCCATGTTGCCCAGGCTGGTCTGAAATTCCTAAGCTCAAACGACCCACCCCACTCAGCCTCCCATGGTGCTAAGATTACAGCTATGAGCCACTGCACCCAGCCAACAGATTTTATTTTCCCTAGTCACTTTTTAACCTGTCAGTGTTTTGCTTCCACCACTGTACCAATTTATGAAAGTCAGAGAAATGAAAATAATGAAATGCTGCCTATTTATTTTGCCACTGCCTTTTTTTTTTTTTTTTTTTTTTTTTTTTTGAGACACAATCTCACTCTGTTACCCAGGCTGGAGTGCAGTGGTGCAGTCTCGGCTCACTGCAACTTCCCCCTCCTGGGTTCAAGTGATTCTCCTGCCTCAGTAGGAGTAGCTGGGATTATAGGCATGCACCACCACGCCTGACCAGTTTTTCTATTTTTAGTAGAGACGGAGTTTTGCCATGTTGGCCAGGCTGGTCTTGAACTCCTGACTTGAGGTGATCCACCCGCCTTTGCCTCCCAGAATGCTGGGATTACAGACATGAGCTACCACACCCAGCTGCCACTGCCTATTCTTGTTAGCCATGCTGGGAAGAAAGTTGAAACTGTTAAATGGCATTTGGGGATTGCCTGTTTCAAGTATTATTTTCCATTTATAGAGGTAACCTTTCCCTTTCTCAATTTGTAGGCCTTTTCCGATGCCATTAAAAAATGGCAGGAGCTATCACCAGAAACCAGTGGAAAAAGGAAGAAGAGAAAAGAAATGAATCAGTATTCTTACATTGATTTCAAGTTTGAACAAGGTAATGCAAACCATGTTGCTGGCAGTGTGTAGCTGCAACGCTGTACCTTTTCTTCCCACAGACAGTGAAGGAAGCCATGCTGCATGTGTCTGCCGAGCATCTGACCAGGCCAGTCTAAGGAGTGACTGACAGGGACTACTTTCACAGCACATCAGAATTTTTAGAAAGTGGCTGCACTTGTTGGCTTCCTTCTTTGTACTTAAGATAAACTATGACAGAAAAAATTTGTGTGCTGTTAGAAAATTTATGTGTGGGAAGATATTTGGGTATGCTGTTAAGCTTGGGGGAAAAAACTGGTCTTGAAGGCTTGATGATAATTGGCTGTATTATTAGATAAAAACTACCCGGACTTATGCATAAGGGCTTACTGCAGAGGGTCACTTACGCACCTGAGAGAATTATAACAGATTTTATCTGAGTTGCTTGTACCCAGTAAAGGAGTTTACTACAACTTTTTCTAGAGATCATGCCATAAACAGGAACATTTCCCTTTCCTTTTCTCTTGCGTTTCTGTTACATGTGTACTTAATTACTGCACTTGATTTCAGGTATGACTAAGTGGAAACTTGGGTAACTGTAAAGTTGGAAAGAATTTGAATTTACTATGAACTCTTCAGTAGCTAAAAGAAATTCCCTTAGGCTATGACTCCTGAGGTTGCTAAGCCAAACTGTGCAGCAGTGCTCTGCTAACATGACATTCTCCCTGGCCTGTGGCAGAATGTAGAACTAGGGACAGTATGCAGGTGGGTTTTCATTCAGCCAAATTTACCCAGAGGTCACAACAGGCATCCTTGGGCGTAGCCATACAGCATTTGTGTCTGACTTCAGTGGTGGAGAAAGTACTACTCTGCAAGATAGTTTACTCCCTTGTTGGTCAACTCTATCTTTTAGACAGTTCTTCCTTTATATTAAGTCAGTATATACTTTCCTCAAATGTCCTGCCATGGTTGTTGTTCTTGCCTTCTACCACTGTACAGTGGTGGAATCTGGAGTGACAGATTCTGGCTGTTTCCCCTTCATCAGCCTGACTGCCCTTCTCCCCTTCCCTGTGTGCCCTTCTCTAGCTTGTCAGGGTCTTTTTGAAAGTTGGGGTGTACAAGACGGGACATCATATTCCACATGAGGTCTGCTCATATTCAGCCTTGGTCTTTGCACCCACATTGCTGTCAAGTCATGCACCTCTAGGTTTTGCTGCATCTCACATTTTTCCCTGTAAACTTCATTTTATTTGGTTCAGTCCCTTGTTTTAGGAATAGCACTTTAATACAGATGCTGATTCTTAAATTGTACTTATCAGATAATCTTTTTTTTGAGACAGTTTCACTCTTGTTGCCCAGGCTGGACTACAATGGTGCGATCTTGGCTCACTATAACCTTTGCCTCCCGGGTTCAAGCAGTTCTCCTGCCTTAGTCTCACGAGTAGCTGGGATTACAGGCGTGTTCCACCATGCCTGGCTAAATTTTGTATTTTTAGCAGAGACAGGGTTTCTCCATGTTGGTGAGGCTTGTCTTGAACACCCAACCTCAGGTCATCCGCCAGCCTCAGCCTCCCAAAGTGCTGGGATTACAGGCATGAGCCACCACGCCCTGCCATTATCAGATAATCTTTAAGGACCCTGGAAGTATGATATAGAAAATATGCTTGATTTATATTAGGAATTTAATGTTTATGACTCATACTTAGCCTTTTTTAACAGCTTTTTATAAGGACATGGGCTAAGAATCCCTCATCTGTTCCAGGAATCCCATTTTTCTCCTTTTCAGTTTGTTTTCTATCTAAGTACTGCTCTTTGGTCTATAATTGGTTGACTCGAGTGAAACAGAGTTCTCCCTGCTCTGTCCTTTTTATGGTCATGCAGGAAAATGCATTAGAGGAAATTTTATAGACTTAATTGCATTTAATTTTAAAAATAAAGGATTGAAAATAACTCTTACTACTTGAACATGATAAACTACAAAAAGAACTGAGTAAAGACGAAAGAAATAATAGAAGGTGAAAAAAATTTTAATTTATGTCATTGATAATTATAGTAATTAACATTTATTGAGTTCTTAATATGTACCAGTCACTTTTCCAAGTGCTTTAATGGATTAACTTATGTTTCAAATAGCCTTGTGATATGTATGTGCCGTTATTATCATTTTACAGAAAAAACTGAAGCGCAGAGAGGTTAAGTAACTTGCAAGATATTTCATAGCAAGTAGCCAACCTGGGAATCTGACTTCAAAGCTTACTCTCCAAATATATGCGTTTCTATTCTTATAATACCAAAAACGGTGGGGTTTTGGTTTTGGGTTTTGGTTTTTTTTTACGGGGGGTGGACAGTCTTGTTCCTGTCACCCAGGCTGGAGTGCAATGGCGTGATTTTTGTTCACTGTAACCTTCGTCTCTGGGCTCAAGTGATTTTCCCGCCTCAGCCTCCCGAGTTGCTGAGATTACAGGTGTGTGCCACCATGCCTGGCTAATTTTTTTTTTTTTTTTTTTTTCACAGATGCCTAAACTTTTTATTTCACACAGATATGCAAGTTGTGAGGCCAAGAACATGACTGCAAACAAGATTTAATTTAAATGAATAGCCAGGCATGATGGCCCACACCTGTAATCCCAGCACTTCGGGAGGCCTAAGGGGTGAATTATCTGAGGTCAGGAGTTCCAGACCAGCCTGGCCAATATAGTAAAACCCCACCTCTACTAAAAATACAAAAAATTAGCTGGGTGTGGTGGCACACGTCTCTAATACTAGCTACTTGGAAAGCCGAGGCAGGAGAATCTCTTGAACCCAGGAGGCAGAGGTTGCAATGAGCTGAGATAGCACCATTGCATTCCAGCCTGGACAACAGAGCAAGATTCCATTCCCCACCCTTCCCCCTCAACAACAACAAAAATTTGATTACATAAATAAGCTTTCTTCCCCATGAAAATACTACTTGTTATTTCACACTTGGTCTAACACACACAAAATCCCCACCCTATCTGGCGCAGATACACTTAATAAGGCAATATCAAGTACAATTTCCATTTTATTTTTCTCCAGGGAATAGTTGTCTTCAATCTTTTACTCAGCTCCTTACATGGGTTTCGGTGGGGGTCGTGGGGCAGCACCCGCAGGTCTAAATCGGGGTGGCAGTGTTCGGTCCTTGCGGGCTTCACGAGATCGATTCCTGACTACTTTGCTGTGAATTGCACAACTCACACAGTAATGTAGCTTCACATAGAGCTTGGGAAGTACATAGGCATCAAAGACACTCACTTCAGAAATATCCCTGACTGCTGCAGCCTCCACTATGTTTCGAATGACGAATTTCTTAATGGCCTTGTCCTTGGGCACGCATCGGGCACAGTTCGTGCAGCGAATAGGCTGAACATGGCCGCGGCCCTTTTTGGCACGACCGTTGTTCCTTCTTTTCTTTGTCATTTTGGAAGCTCGCAGCAGAGAAACCTAATTTTTGTATTTTTAGTAGCGACGGGGTGTCACCATGTTGGACAGGCTGGTCTTGAACTCCTGCCCTCAGGTAATCCACCTGCCTCAGCCTCCCAAAGTACTAGGATTACAGGCATGAGCCACTGTGCCAGGACCCAAAAAGTGGTTTCCTGAAGAAAAAGTTTAAACTAGTGAGAATGAGCAAGAGAAAAGGAGAATCAAAATAAAATATATTGGGAACCAGATGATAAATGTTAACATCAAGAGATGACGACCAATAAATTGAAAATCTGGATGAGATAAAGTTTTCTAGTAAAACATAATATGGCCAGACAGTGTGGCTCACACCTATAATTCCAGCATTTTGGGAGGCCTCAAGGCTGGTGGATTGCTTGAGCTTAGGACTTCAAGACCAGCCTGGACAACATGGCAAAATCCCATCTCTACAAAAAATACAAAAAAATTGGCTGGGCTTGGTGGCACCTGCCTGTATAGTCCGAGCTCCTCAGGAGGCTGAGGTGGGAGGATCGCTTGAGTCCAAGAGTTGAGGCTGCAATGAACTATGAATGTGCCACTTCACTCCAGCCTGAGCAACAGAGCAAGACTCTGTCTCAAAAAAAAAAAAAAATCATAAATTACCAAATCAGCAAAAGAAATACAAAACCTGAGGAGATCAATTATATATTGGTTGTCATTCTGCTTTTATTCTCATGTTATAATATACTGTGGTGAATATAGCCTCTATTCCTTCAGCCCCTTATATATTTGAATGCTTTCAAAATAAAAATGATTGAAAAACATTCAGCACCTTTGTACCCACCAGAATGGCTAAAATTAAAAACTGATGATAGGTATTGGTAAGGACATGGAGAGACTGGAACTCACATGCATTGCTGATAGAGGAAGGGTGTAAACAGGTACAATGGAAAACTGGTATTATTTTCTGATAGGCTGAAAGTCATCCTATCCCATGATCAAGCAATTCCCAGCTACACTGTGGACATACATTCACCAACAAATAGCTATAAGCAGCACTATTCAGACTAACCCAAAACAATAAACCCATGTCCTCAGTAGCGAAATAGATAATAAATTGTGGTATATTCACATAGTGCGCTTCTGACAGGAGATGCCTTCCAATTGGAGCATAAACAGAGGGAAAAAACCAGAAAGATCAAAGAAGGGGTGGTAGGTTGGCAAATGGTATGAAGCTCAGTCTTTCCAAATGGTAAAATGTGATACAGAAATCATGAAACATGCCACCAGAGAGAAGGTGGAGGATGAGGCCCGGAAAAAAGGACATGAGTGGTCCAGATTCCTAACACACGCTTGTCTGCATGCTTTTGCATTGTCGTATATCTTCTAGGTGACATAAAAATAGAAAAGAGGATGTTCTTTCTGGAAAATAAGCGGCGACATTGTAGGTCCTATGACCGGCGTGCTCTCCTCCCAGCTGTGCAGCAAGAGCAGGAGTTCTATGAGCAGAAAATCAAAGAGATGGCAGAGGTAGGAAGATGTGCTCTGGTCTTGGGATGTGTTTCTGGGGTTCTAGTTTGCTCTCAGAGTTTAGTTAGTACAAAACTGTCTTTTAAGATTTCCCTTTTCTTTAGAGAGTGATTAACTTGGATATATAAAACATTTTTAAAATTTAAAAAAAGCTGGGTTTTGTCATAATAATTATGTTTGTGGTTTCATAAATCAGATTTATGTTAGAAAATCGAAAATTTTAATTGGAGCTTTGTGTATCTTTTTCACCTCCTCCCTCAACCTCTAATGGAGAAAGAGATTCCATTTCTCTCTTAAATTTTTCTAAATATAGGATCAAATGTGCAGGTCAGCTGGAATGTATATATTGGCTGTTTAATAAGTATCTTCTAGACCAATGGCTTCAAAGTGTGACCCAGAGATCCCTGGGTTTTCCAAGACTCTTGGAGGTCTGGGAGGTCAAACCTCTCGTAACTATGCAAGACATTACAGTGGCCCTTAAACAACATGAGGGTTAGGAGTGCTATCCCCCTATGCAGTTGAAAGTCTGCATATATTGTTTGACTGCCCCAAAGCTTAACTTTGAACAATTGAACTGTTGACAGGAAGCCTTAATAACAGTCAATGAACATGTTTGGTATGTTTTGTGTATTACAGGCTGTATTCTTACAATAAGGTAAGCTAGAGAAAAAAATGTTACTAAGAAATTGATAAGGAAAATATACTTACTGTTCATTAAATGGAAGAGTAGATCAGCATGAGAAGGCCTTTATCCTCATGGGCTTCACGTTGAGTAGACTGAGGACGAGGGGTGTGTTGATTTTGCTGTCTCAGGGTGGCAGAAGCAGAAGAAAATAAGCACATAAGTGGGTCCCCGCAGTTCACACCTGTGTTGATCAAGGAAAACTGTGTTTGCTTTTTTACTGTATTGAATTTGTACCAGCAGAACAAAAGCGGTGTTACCTTGGCATGTATCAGTCCAGTGGCACAGAGCCATTCTTATCATCATTGTTTTTTTCACCACCATGCTCTTATATTTTTAAGACATACCAGTTTCACCTAAAAATGTCTTTTTTTTTTTTTTTTTTTTTGAGACGGAGTTTCGCTCTTGTTGCTCAGGCTGGAGTGCAATGGCGCGATCTCAGCTCACCGCAACCTCCGCCTCCTGGGTTCAGGCAATTCTCCTGCCTCAGCCTCCTGAGTAGCTGGGATTACAGGCACGAGCCACCATGCCCAGCTGATTTTTTGTATTTTTAGTAGAGACGGGGTTTCACCATGTTGACCAGGATGGTCTCGATCTCTTGACCTCGTGATCCACCTGCCTCGGCCTCCCAAAGTGCTGGGATTACAGGCGTGAGCCACCGCGCCCGGCTCTAAAAATGTCTTTGATAGGCCAGACGAGGTAGCTCACACTTGTAATCCCAGGCGTGCTTTGGGAGGCCGAGGAGGGCAGATCACGAGGTCAGGAATTTAAGACCAGCCTGACCAACATGGTGAAACTCCGTTTCTACCAAAAATTAGGTGGACACCTGTAATCCCAACTACTGTGGAGGCTGAGGCACAAGAATTGCTGAATCAGGAGGCAGAGGTTGCAGTGAGCCGTGATTAGGCCACAGCAGTCCAGCTGGGGTGGCAGAGCAAGGCTGTCTCAGGGGGGGAAAAAGTCTTTGATAAAGCAGTAAAAAATATTTTACCAAATTTTGACACTTGAAAACATATTTTTAATATTCTATGTAATAAAATGAAATGCTTCTGCCACTTCCCAGGATATGAAGCTTGTCTTATATCCAAGTATGAGGAAAGCGCTTGTGCAACTGAGCCACAAATCAGCTGCATTGGCCACTTTTTACTTGGAAAAAAGTGACTGACAGAAAAACTATGATTATTCAAAATAAGGTATTTGGCAGGCATTTTCTCAAAAATAAAGTGATCATTTTTGACCAAAATTCTAGATTTTTAAGCAGAAATTAGAATTTATTATTTTCATTCATCTGTTACAAAATCACATTCATTAATATCACTAATCTTATCAGATAAGTAAAGAATTGGCAAATTGATGGATGTATTTTAATTGATTGTAGTCATTTATTTTGGTGATGTTCACGTTGTCCCATCTCTGGCCAGTGGCTGTATTTTAATTGATGGTAGTCATTTATTTTTGGTAATGTTCACATTGTCCCATCTCTGGCCAGTGGCTACTGCTTCAAGTTAATCTCTCTTTACCTGACCCCAGTAGTCTCTGACAACATCCTTGCTTTTGGGCACAGCAAGGTGACCTTGTTTCAACTTCTGCTTTCTGTGACCTGGACTCAACAATTTCTCCAAAGTGCCTTCTTTGCTTTTTTCTCTTTTCTTTTTTGACAGAGGATCCCCATGTGTCACCCAGGCTGGAGTGCAGTGACGAAATCATGGCTTATTGCCTCAACTTCCTGGGTTCAAGCAATCCTTCCACCTCAGCCTCCCGAGTAGCTGGGACTACAGGTGTGTGCCACCACACCTGGCTAACTTTTTTTGTATTTTTTTGTAGAGCCTAGGTTTCCCCAAGTTGGTCTCGAACTTCTGGCCTCAAGCTGTCCTCAGCCTCAGCCTCCAAAGTGTAGGGGTTGCAGGCATGTACCACCATGCCCTGCTAACTTTATTTTCTTTTCTCTATGCTAAAAACCTTGGTTCTTAATAACATGAATAACATTCTTGTCAGATTATATCTGAGAATATAAAACTAAAATATTTTAAAGTCACTTGAAATAAGTCTTGGTGCTTATGCCATTAACTTGATAAACAAGATTCTGGCCAGGCATGGTGGCTCACGCATGTAATCCCAGCACCTTGGGAGGCCAAGGCAGGTGATCACTTGAGACCAGGAGTTCAACATTAGCCTAGCCAACATGGCAAAACTCCATCTCTACTAAAAATGCAAAAATTAACAGAGCATGGTGGCACACACTTACAGTCCCAGTTACATGGGAGGCTGAGGCAAGAGAATCACTTGAACCTGGAAGGTCAAGGTTGCAGTGAGTCAAAATCGTGCCACTGCATTCCAGCCTGGGCAACAGAGCAAGACTGTCTCAAAAAAAAAAGGGTGGTGGGGCTGGGCACAGTGGCACATGCCTGTAATCCCAGAACTGCCAGGTGTGGTGGCTCACACCTGTAATCCCAGTACTTTGGGAGGCCAAGGTGGGCCTCACCTGAGGTCAGGAGTTCGAGACTAGCCTGACCAACATGGAGAAACCCTGCCTCTACTAAAAATACAAAATTAGCCAGCTTGGTGGCACATGCCTGTAATCCCAGCTACTTGAGGGGGCTGAGGCAGGAGAATCGCTTGAACTCAGGAGGCAGAGGTAGTGACGAGCCAAGATCGTGCCTTTGCACTCCAGCCTAGGTAACAACAGCAAAACTCTGTCTCAAAAAAAAAAAAATCCCAGCACTTTGAGAGGCTGAGGTGGGTGGATCATGAGGTTAGGAGTTCAAGACCAGCCTGGCCAATATGGTGAAACCCTGTCTCTACTAAAAATGCAAAAATTAGCTGAGTGTGGTGGCACGAGTCTATAGTCCCAGCTGCTCAGGAGACTGAGGCAGGAGAATCACTTGAACTTGGGAAGCAGAAGTTCTAGTGAGCCAAGATTGCACCACTGCACTCCAGCCTGGGGGCAACAGAGTGAGACGCCATCTCAAAAAAGGTGGGTGGGGGTGGCGATTTTTTTTTTTTTTTTTTTTTTTGAGGCGGGGTCTTGCTCTGTCACCAGGCTGGAGCATAGTGGCACGGTCTCGGCTCACTGCAACCTCCATCTCCCAGGTTCAAGCGATTCTTCTGCCTCAGCCTCCTAAGTAGCTGGGACTACAGGCGCATGCCAAACGCTCGGATAATTTTTTTTGTATTTTTAGTAGAGATGGGGTTTCACCATGTTGGCCAGGGTGGTCTCAACCTCTTGACCGTGTGAGCCACCACGCCCAGCCAAGAATTGTTTGTTTGTTTTTTTAACCTAATTTTGTAAAAATTTTAGTTCTGAAATCCAAACTATAAAACAAGGAATATTCAGAAAAACCTACCTTCTATTTTATCCCTTTCTCCCACTTTCCTTTTTTTGTTGTTTGTTTGGCATTTTTTTGTTTTTGAGACAGAGTCTTGCTCTGCCACCTAGGCTGGTGTGCAGTGGCAGGATCTCGGATCTCAGCCCAGTGCAACCTCTGACTCTCGTGTTCAAGCAGTTCTCCTGCCTCAGCCTCATGAGTAGCTGGGATTACAGGCATGCACCACCATGCCTGGCTAATTTTTGTATTTTTAGTAGAGACGGGGTTTTGCCATGTTGACCAGGCTGGCCTCAAACTCCTGACCTCAAGTGATCTCCCACCTTGGCCTCCCAAAGTGCTGGGATTACAGGCATGAGCCACTGTACCTGGCCCTTTACTTTGTTTATATATAACCGTTATTATTAGTCTCTGGTTTATCTTTCCTTATTTTATGCGAAAGCAAATATGTATATGTATTTTTGTATACCCATCTTTCTTATCCAGTTAGTAGCAGACTTTGCCAGGCATGGTAGCTCATACCTGTAGTCCCAGCTACTCGCGAAGCTGAGGTGGGAGGATCTCTTGAGCCTGGAAGGTTAAGGCTGCAGCGAGCCAATATTGCACGACCGCACTCCAGCCTGGGTGACAGAGTGAGATCCTGTCTCATAAATAAATTAATTTAGTTTAATCCCAAATGGTGGTAGACTCTTCTACAACTGCATTTTTCATTTAACCATGCATCCTGGCAATTACTCTACAGCAATTCATAGAGATTTTTCTGTTTCCTATTTGAAACTAACTGACTGGTGTACTTTTTTATGTAATACCCCAGTTTATTCAGTCATTCACCTAATGATGGACTTTTAGGGTTGTTCCCAGGTTTTCAATATTATAAATAGTGCCATGATAAATAAATTTGTGCATACATCATTTCCTGTTTCTGCCCGGGTGCGTCTTTGGGCTAGACTCTTGGAAGTGGCATTGATGACTCTGCCAGCTTCTGGCCAGTGTGGTTGTCCTGCTTTGCATTCTCACCAGTAATAAGTGAGAGTGCCCACTGCCACACAGCCTTGCCAAAGAAGTCTGTTGTGAAACTTAGTTTTTTGTTTTGTTTTATTTTTTTATTTTTATTTTTTTTTTGAGAGAGTTTCAGTCTTCTTGTCCAGGCTGGAGTACAATAGTATAATCTCGGCTCACTGCAGCCTCTGCCTCCCAGGTTCAAGCTCTTCTGCCTCAGCCTCCTGAGTAGCTGGGATTACAGGCACATGCCACCACGCCCAGCTAATTTTGTATTTTTTTTCTTGAGTTGGGATTTCTCCATGTTAGTCAGGCTGGTCTCAAACTCCTAACCTCAGGTGATCCACCCACCGCAGCCTCCCACTTGCCTCAGCCTCCCAAAGTGCTGGAATTATAGGTGTGAGCCACACACACCTGGCCAAACTTAGTTTTTACCTTTTCAGCTTGTTGTTTGTTGATGCCATTCTTTGCTATTCAAAGTGTTTTATGTCTCAGCCTTTTCTCTTATTCTACAGTTTCATACTTAAGAAAAATTGTTTGATATTTTCTAGCTCTCTGATCTACTTAAAATTTATTCCCAGGTGACTTTCTGAACTGCTAAACTATATAATTGAAGAGATGATAACACTGGAGTTATGTTTATGGAAATAAATACTAAATAGTGTCATCTTTACTAAATTTGTGTCTGAACGTGTGCTTTATTTGTTCTTCAGCATGAAGACTTTTTGCTTGCCCTGCAGATGAATGAAGAACAGTATCAAAAGGTAGTTTGAAATCTCACCTTGTTTATTCTGGGAATTTTCATGGGCTGTTTTCCTTTACCACGTTCTGTCCGCGTTTTTGATGGCAAATTTGTTTTCGGATAGCCTCCTGTTGATCTGCTGAGTTTGCAGTTCTGCCAAGTTATAGTCAGATACATGATCTAGTACAGTCACTCTTATACCACACCAAATCAGAATTGAAGGAAGTTAATAGATGTTCCTGTTAAAAATCATTACCTGACATTCATCAGATAGCCTCATAAAGAAAAGTTGATAACTTAGGTATCATTTAGAGTTAAAAGAAAGAGATATGTCTAACCGCAGTGCAAGAAGGGTTTCTGTATGGTATCTGCCAGTCTCATATAGTGACCTTTTTTTATTTTCTTTTTTTTTTCCCAGATGGAGTCTTGCTCTGTCACTGAGGCTGAGATGCAGTGGCACAGTCTTGGCTCACTGCAGCCTCTGCCTTCTGGGTTCAAGTGATTCCCCTGTCTCAGCCTCCCGAATAGCTGGGACTACAGGCATGCGCCACCATGCCAAGCTAATTTTTGTATTTTTAGTAGAGTCGTGGTTTCACCATGTTGGCCAGGCCGATCTCAAACTCCTGACCTCAGGTGATCCACCCGCCTCAGCCTCCCAAAGTTATGGGATTACAGACATGAGCCATTGCATCCGGTCAGTTTTCTAATGTGGTATAAGAATTGGTTGGTGGGTGGGTACCATGGCTCATGTCTGTAATCTCGGCACTTTGGGAAGGCCAAGATGGGAGGATTGCTTGAGCCCAGGAATTCAAAACCAACCAGGTTAACATAGCAACATCCCATTTCTAATAAAAATCTAAAATAAATAAATGAAAGAATGGAGCCAGGTTTGGTGGTTCATGCCTGTAATCCAAGCACTTTGGGCAGCTGAGGCAGACAAATCACGAGGTCAGGAGTTTGAAAACAGCCTGGCTAACATGGAGAAACCCTGTCTCTATTAAAATACAAAAATTAGCCGGGCATAGTGGCAGGCGCCTGTAATCCCAGCTACTAGGGAGGCTGAATCAGGAGAGTCGCTTAAACACAGGAGGCAGCCGGGCGCGGTGGCTCAAGGCCGGGCGCGGTGGCTCAAGCCTGTAATCCCAGCACTTTGGGAGGCCGAGGCGGGTGGATCACGAGGTCAAGAGATCGAGACCATCCTGGTCAACATGGTGAAACCCTGTCTCTACTAAAAATACAAAACATTAGCTGGGCATGGTGGCGTGTGCCTGTAATCCCAGCTACTCAGGAGGCTGAGGCAGGAGAATTGCCTGAACCCAGGAGGCGGAGGTTGCGGTGAGCCGAGATAGCGCCATTGCACTCCAGCCTGGGTAACATGAGTGAAACTCCGTCTCAAAAAAAAAAAAAAAAAAACCCGGGAGGCAGAGGTTGCAGTGAGCCGAGAAACGTGCCTCTGCACTCCAGCCCAGGGGGACAGAGTGAGACTCTGTCTCAAAAAAAAAAAAAAAAAAAAAAGAAAGAAAAGAAATGGGTTGGTGATTGGATCAGTTGCTATACCTAATAAAAGGAGTCAGTAGCCTGGTGCATTACT